>NC_141599.1:36992178-37274678 GCF_047967505.1 Dipteris shenzhenensis
GTAATGAACTTGCTAGACAAGCAAGGGACTTCAGAAGACTCACTGCAGAGAAAATGTCAAAGGTTCTTCCCTTCAATTTTTATATCGCTACAATATGTATTTTTAAGCATCCAACAAAATATTTGATTGAGTCCGAAAGACTGAATCATGATATTTTTGTAAAACGTAAGATAACCTCGACATCGAAAATCCTAATGAAAGTGAGGTGTCTATGGACTACACTTGGTTCTCCAACACATTTGAAAAGAACTGCCACAAAAGCGAATGCAGACACATTAGTCACCTTTTATACATGTTTACGTGTAGTTATACCAAGGGGAAGTCAAGAATGGGAAGAATCTCTCACAAGCTTCAAGGTACCGAGAGATAGATATGCTGACTACCCAAGTATAATTTTTTGACCTGATGAGGTATTTAAACAAGCTGTGGCAGTTTGTAGTGCATACGAGAAGGGTGAGGTTACTTATGAAGGTCCTTTGTTACTATCACAAAAGTCAAAGGTTGAGAAAAAAGAGGTGACAGCAAGAATGTGGAGGCTCGTGAAGTATTTGCCGGATAGCTATGTAACAATGGCAACAGAAAAACTACTCAAGAAAGAATGGTTTTTTGGCAAGAAGGACAAAGATCATTGCATGGAACATACAAGTGAAACGTGATGCAGTGGATAGTGCGATTAGATATTTGCTCACAGAAAAACATATCCCTATTGGTCAATGCAATATTGACCCTAATATTGTGAAGCATATAGCCGCTTTATCCACAGTTAAGGAAAAGGCATGGGCGCATAAGTGGATGAAGAATCAAGATGATGGGACCGAAGTAGTCACCTCGTTCATGAGAGCCTAAATCCCACCACAGGGATTGCATATGTTGAGAAGCTTGTGAATGAGCATAAACTGAGAATAACAAGTGCAGTCAACCACGGCTTTCAATTCAATGTGAACGTCACTTCAGAATCTGGAAAGCTTGTAGCATACAGGGGCATTTCAGATGAGGACTTTTTAATTGATGAAACAAGCTGGGATAAGCCCCAAGTATTCTTTATTGATGAGGTTTCTTCCAATGATGACAACAAACCACATAAGATTGAAGGAATCAGTTACATTTCACTTCATAGCAATACATGTCTTGCTGAAAGTATTAGAATGTTTTCTATATATCGACAATGATACAAATTTTTCTCTCAAGTGGTTAGTTGGCCAAAAAATGCTATGGAGCTTATCTCCAACAAGTATGGTTGTACCATCAAGAAACTTGAAAACCCTTTACCTTACCTCTTGAACCCTAGCTAAGGGTAAGGGCCAATAAAGAGGAAGATGCCTTTAAAATGTTAGCAGCCCCCCAATAGGGAGGCAGGTGCCATCTAGTACTCCTAAAAAAAAAAGATGATGTTTCATCATTTTTTAGATGAACAGTACCTTACTATTGGTCCTCACATGACCTAAACATTGGCTCTTATATTTCAAAAAGTTTAAATATAAAAAATATCTCCCTCTTACTACCTGATGAACACCCGAGGCAAAGAAAGATGAGTGGAGTCAATATCTTGTGGATGTTAAAGAGAGCAACCAGGCTTTCATAGCCTCAAGCAATCCAACACACTCAACCACTACAATCAATTACCATACAAGAGTGCATAGCAGATGAAGGTAGCAAATATATAAACAATAGTTGGTAAGATAGTTGGCTTGGATAATGCCAACAATGTGGCTGCAAGACATTCAAAGATACAATCACATCACCGTTTGTCTAAGGGTGTGTACAAAGTAAAAGTTTCTCCTCGTGCTACACATTTAGGTGGACAACATGTTGTCTCAAATCCTGAGTTCTGCCAAAACATGGCCATGGAACAAGCCTTTCTCAAGGGTCTTCTGCTTCCACTACCCACACTAATGGGCTTTAACAATGGCAATGGAATGAGATGCCAATTGTCTAATGCTGGATTGTATGTAGCAGCACACAGCCTTTGGCGAGAAATTTGACGAAATGTTTGTTGTTACAAAATACTTGGAGGATTAAAATTGCATTTTGATTATCTTTTTTATATTAAGTGAACAAAAGGATATATTTGCCATGAAAACAAATGGGGTATCAATCTGCTATTTTGCAGAAGATCCTTCATAGGTTTCCAGGATTATGGGAACCCATGTTTGTCAAAATTCCCAAGAATTTACCACTCTCAAGTTCCATGTTTTCATTTACCACCCCTCTGCTGCTTAGTATGACTGTTAAAAGATACATCGTCCATGGCGAGGAATTGAAGGAATTGTTTGGGGACATGCCATAACATCACCGCTACCTGGAACAAAAAAGTGTGTTTTAAAATACATATAAACTACATGGACTTTTGAATCATGAGGATGGCACAGAGATGGGTGCCTGTGCAGTAAAAATAACTTGAGGGATCAATCTGCCTTCTCAGTATCATGATGAGAGCAGAGAGAAGGGATGTTGCAAAAAGGAAATAGCTTAAGGATCAGGTTGCTATTTTTCAGTAAGCTCTCGATAGCCTTTCCAATTTTGTGGAACCATATTTTTTTGAGAGGCCATGAACCCCACCAGTACATTTATGGGCTTATCAGTAGGCCATAAATGAAGACACCAATGCAGTTTATCCAATGCTTCATGCCATTTTCCAGTAATATAACTATCAACTGCTGACTCAAAAGTGTTCTTGTATTCTGAATAGTTTCCAATCAGATCCTTCTGAAACATTGGCATATCATATGTATAGAGAATCATAGGCTCTGCACTTCCCTTGACTGTTATTCTATCTAGTTTTCTGCAATTGTCTCGTAAGCTGCTCTTGGTTAAGTTTGATACCACTGTTTCTGATAAGAGAATAACGACACCATATTGTTTTGTAGCTGCTTCTAGCCGTGAAGCCATATTCACATGTGGTGACAAGTATGAAGGGTCTACCTTATGCGAAGAGCCAATGGCACCTTCAATAGCCCAACCTACATGAAGCCCAAATCCCAAGCGTATCCTATAACCTGTCCATTCGGTTGCTCTGGAATTATAATCGTTTCTTCAATCTCAGAAATGGCAAGATTGTTTTGCAACGTAAATAAACAAACACAATTTCATATTTTGGGGCTTGACGATAGGTACCTGGCATCCTTCTTTGAATAGCCGGGTGCAATGCATATGCCTGGAGTGTGTGAGAGGTTTCAACAGAATAAATGATGTCCAAAAATGAGCGTAATGCACGGTCAGCAAATGAGCTTCCCCTCTTCTGTATTACAAAGTTTATTGTGATGGCACATGATCAGATCCCTTGGAAGGAGTTTTTTGCTTAAAACATGAATCGATAGCTAAGCAGACAACAACAAACGTTCCTATGCAGAATGTTTACACCGCATCATGCCTTGTATATGGATATTTCAACACGACAATTTTGAAATCCATGAGGAAAACTAAGATTTCCATCATTTGAGATTTCCCTTTGGTTTGTTATCTTGTATTTTCCTGCCAATGAAGACATGTATCTTTCTTTTCATTTCAATTTTGTTCTTGCTTTTGACAAAAATCTAATGGCAACAAAGAATGGATCAACTGTACAACAAATGACCTCAACCACAAGTCATTGTGCACAATGCATCACCATGCCACATCGAGTATGTGGTTACAAAATCAGACTACTTCATAGAAGGTACTGAAAAGTCCAAATAGCTTAGGGCAAAGATCCATGGAGAAAGATAAAGCTGGCCATAATATTGTTATGAACTGAGATCTTGGACATACAACCTGAGGGAGGGGAATAAAAAGCTGAAATATGACTACTAAGCGAAGGGATAATGGGCTCACGGAGGAAAGAGATGGGAAGGTTGTCCATTGTAGGCCCTACAGAATGGCGCTCTAAGTCTCCCATTCATGTTACCAGCTTCCTATTTTATGTAGATCCAGGTTCAAACGATTTGAGGGGTTCTGAGAAGTTTGGAATATGCTTTTCCTTCAAAGTCCTTGATGGTGATAGTTTTGTAGGGCTTGTTCAAACAAGGCCGGCAATTCTTCTAGTAGGAGTAGGTGCTTTGAGGGCCATTTGTCTCCCGGATATTCCCAATTGTTTGTAGCATGACTTTGACAGAAGTACAGATCATCAGGGGCCTATACATAAAACAAGGCCACCAGGCAGAGATGATCCACCTCTTTCTGGTGGTGGGAGAGCCAGTAATTGCCAATCCTTAGTAATTGCTAAGCAAGTTCCACGCTGTCCCACCTATGAACTTGGAGCTACTAGGAGCTAGTGGAGGCTTCTCAGCTATTTTCTTGATCACAAGTGCACTCTTGAGGCTCTCAATATTTAAGAGATTTCTAAATACGGCTTACTCCTCAGAAGCATGATCATTTGGAGGTAGATTGGGACAAGAACGGGTGGGAGGGGATGCTCATGGGTCTATAAAGGGGGACTTCTAATGGGTAGGGGACTTTTTATGGGTAGGGGTTTCTGATGGGTAGGGGATTTCTGATGGGGAGGGGAGGGTTGAGTTTGAGCTCCCCACATGACATGCATACAGGGATACGAGATAAACAGTTTATGCTCTCTCATGCCTTTATTTGTTAAGTGTTTCTGACTGAAGGGCTTGCCTACAGGCAAGGCCCAAAGACTGACATGCTCGGTTCATTTTACAAAGATTTTTGTACAAGTGGAATTTCTATAATGTCACTTGCCCACCTTGGTCAGGCCTGATTGGTTGCATGACAATCGTCCTTTGTCACCTGATTGGAATTCCTTGGTGGATCACAAATGCTTATCATAGCAATGTGCTATTCCTGTATTCTCGCAAACAAGCTTTGCGCATACCACAACTCTTCTAGAATATTATATGCTGTGTCAAATGCCTTGGCCCAGGCCATGTCAGTAAGAGCCTCTTCCTATAACTTCTCAAATTCCATTCTCTAGCCCTTCCACTCCCAAACTTGCACATTTTTTGCATTGTCAATGTGGCGTCACTGGAGTAGGGCATAAATCCCACTCTGGATGATAATGTCTTTCAAACTCAAGGGCTTGTCAGGCCCAAAAATTTGAGATGGTCGGTTGGTTCATGTACAAAGATTGTTGTACGAGTACTCTTTCTATAAGTTCAGTGCTCCTCTGTGAGCAGACCTAGATCACTATGGACATTATGAATGTGTAGTTATGTCCTTTGGGCTAACATTAGGGAGTCAAACATCCCTAAGACTGCCTTCAATACCCACTATGGGCATTATGAATATGTAGTTATGTCCTTTGGACCAACAAATGCCACAACAACCTTCAATTGTCTCATGCCAGATTTTGCTCCAAGGACACCTAGATGGTTTTGTCCTATTGTTTTTTTATGACATTCTAGTCTATTCAAAGAATAGAGAGGATCATGAAAGACACCTGAGGAGGGTTCTTGATATTCTGAGAAAGAACAAACTCTGTGCAAAAGAAAAGCAGGTGCTCTTTCTACGTGGAACAAATAGAGTATCTTGGGCCACATTGTGTCCAAAGACGGAGTCTAGATGGAACCTAGAAAGATTGAACCCATTAGGGACTCGCCTGTTCCAAGAAACACAAGAGACATTAAAGTCTAGTAGAATTTTATAGGCAATTTATTCAAGACTTTGCTAGAATTGCCAGGCCAATGACAGCGGACCATCTACTATCCAATGTACCCCTGAATGTCAAGAGAGTTTCCAAACATTAAAGGATGCCTTGACCACAGTTCCCATCCTTACATTGCCAGAATTTGACCAAGAATTCTGTGTGACCAACAATGCTAGTGGAGTGGAAATTGGACAATTTGTGGAGTCCTCAGTCAAGGACAACAGGTTTTAAATAACTTGCACTGGAACGATTTGCACTTGAACGATCCTGTTGCAAGTGGAACATGTTGATGGTGCACCCAACCTATTGCCAAAATCAAGGAATTTTCTTGATTTGTGCAACAGGTTGGATATATCCCCCAACATGTTGCACAAGTCAAGAATTTTCTTGATTTGTGTAATAGGTTGGATATACCCCCAACCTATTTCTTGAGAAATAGGTTGGGGTGACTCCCAACCTGTTGCTTGATATATCCAACTTGTTGCATAAATCAAGAAATTTATCCCCCAACCTATTGCTTGAGCAACAGGTTGGGGGTGTTGCTTGAGCAACAGGTTGGGGGGTATATCCAACCTGTTGCACAAATCAAGAAAATTTCTTGATTTTTACAAAAGGTTGGGTGCACCCTTAACTTGTTGCATGTGCATAGCACTCCCTCGTAGAATCAAAAAATCACAACCAAAATGTAAGGTAAATTAGAGTTCATGTCAGTAGGAGGCTTGTGAAGAATAGAATATCAGCCATACTATTTTTTGGCATGGAATCAATCTGACATCTGACCTCTTACTCCGATCACTCTATACCTTTAAGACCAAACATCCTCTGGCAACTCAGTTTCCTTTTCAGTCTCAAGTATTTCAGTCAAGTAAATAGTTCAAGTAAACAGATCAACAACATTGCTAGAAAAAATAAGGCCATGAATATATTTTTTCAGTCGGTCTTCAATATCCACTGGGAAATGTATGGCACAAGGACTTAAGTGAGAATGCAAAGACTTTAAAGAGAATATTGTGGCTGTGACAGCAAGCTTGATAGCCTTTGATTGGGAAAAATCATCTTGTGTCCCCTTGAAGGAGAGTGATACAAACCCTTACAAGAATGGACTAGAGAGAAAGTAAAATTAACCAGACATGAAGGAATGTGAATCTGAACTTTTTATTCAGACTACATGAATTCTGTGCGATGTTAAAATGAAGAAAGCCAAAATTTCCCTTTTACTGCAGACTTCTGTAATACAAAGCCTTTTGGAATATCCAAGGAGCTTCACCAAAAATGAATAATGTGAAGTTTGAATTTACCTTGTTTGCAGCATCAGAAAATGTTTTCTTCCAAACCGATAAAAAAGCATCACCAATATTTTTGTTTGGATATCCATGATGAGTAATGACTTTTTCGTGTACTAACTCTGCAATTTTATTCACAAAAACCATGACATCTTCCTGAAGGCATTCAGTGGCATCTGTGAAATTGCGGATGTCACAAAATCCAAAGCAAGCTCTGACCTTTTTTCCTGGTATCATTGCTGCAGCAAAATAACACGTTTGCAGTTCACTTAGTGCATTATATACCACAGATTTTATTTTAGGCTGAAAGAAATGTAAGATTGAATGAAAATAGAAACCATTGAAAGGAATGCAGGATTATTATTCTAAGTCAACTTGTAGGTATGAAATTATGTTCACAAAAGGAAATAAATAGTATTATAGGATCTGTGGGTGAGAGGCCATGCATTAAGTGTGGTGGTATTTAGAAACATCACAACCTCTAATATACTGGCTGTTTGATATAGTGAAGGGTAGCAGTTTAGCAAGTCACACAGTTATAACAGGCACGGCTGAAAACTCACAGCAGTTATAGCAGGCATAGCCAGAAATGGTAGCTGTTTAGCAAGTCATGGCATTTGCAAAAAAGAGACTTCTATTAAGTATAAAAGAAAACCGTTAGAGCAAGCTCCATACGGGAATACGGGATACACCATGCAATGCATGAAAAGCTCAAGAGCCAAAAAGAAAGGATTGGGGCTGATAGTGCCATCTCAATCCGGTAGCAACCTCCGAGAAAAAAGGAGAACCCCTCCAAACTCGAAGAAATATAGTCCCTCCAAGAAGAGGCTGCCCGTGAAGGGCCCTGCATGCTAGCCCATATAGCTATCAAAGTGTGAACCATGTCACTCCAAATACCCGTGAACACCTGTGATGGGTGTATCTGGGTGTCATCCAAGGCCTCTGTGCATCTGGCTCTCCAAATGTGCCAAGAGGAAATGCTAGCCAAAATCTCCCAAGAGGTGTCCACTGAAACATGTGAACCTCTGAAAGGAATATGTGGTACATCCTGAAGAGAGCAGGGCTCTATCATCTGTCGGCGGATCGAGAGTGCCCAAGAAGAAGGCTCACCCTCATAAAACACCTGGGGCCCAGTAAGGGATAACCATGCGACCGAGCCCCAAGTCATGAAGAAAGGGGAAGTATGAAAAATGCTGAGTATCCGAGCAACTCCTTTCCAAACAATTCTCGCTTGATTGCAATCCCAAACTGTTACCTTATCACACGACCACCTGTCGACAGGCGTTGACCACATGACGACATCTGTTGACCACATGTTGACCATGTGTCAACACAAGTTAGCCACGCGATCACACGGGTTCATCTAGGAGTACTGTCGAGGCTGTCAACCACAGGTCGACACAGGTCAACCACAGGTCGACACAGGTCAACCACAGGTCGACACATGTCAACCACAGGTCATCAAGAGCTGCGCACACGGAGAGTGAGCTTAGCACATGGAGCAGTCAGGAGTATTTATATTACACAGTGGTTCAGTGATACAGTGGTGCAGTGGTGCGGTGAACCAACTCACCTGCACATGGAGAATTTACACCATCGGGCTGGCGAGTCAGGGAGTCAGAAAGTTGCTGAAGCCATCAAGAGGTGCGGTGAACCAGCTCACCTGCACATGGAGAATTTATACCATCAGGTTGGCAAGTCAGGGAGTCAGGAAGTCGCTGAAGCCATCAAGAGAGCCAGCGGCGCAACGGCTATCCTCAACAGCTAAGGAGATAAGAGGATGACCAATGGGAAGAAAGAGAGGGAGATTCTCAGCGAAGAAGGGACCCTCCAAGGCGGGGGATGAAGATGAAGGAGAAGGGAGAGAGAAAGGGGCGGCATTCAGCATTCGGCATTCGGCACGGGAGCGAAAGGAGGAGAGTGAGGAGAGATAGAGGCTAGAGCTACGAGCTCGCCAAGGAGCGAATGTGAGAGATTTGTGTGTACCCTTTGTCTACTATGGGGATAGACCTGTGTATTCTGGTGATTTGCGACTTGTGTATTCTTGTGACTTGCGACTTGTGACCTGGGGATACGTCCAGTGATATGTACATTGGCCAATTCGGTCACTTTCTCATCTCTCTTGTCTCTTCCGGATATGGGGATTGTTCACCAGTGTAGGATTTTCTTATTTTGCTTATGTTGTGGAGTTCACCGGTGATTGTCACTTAGCATAGTGCACTCTTACGTCGTCGTTCACTGCAGTATAGCATACGACACTCGCACACTACTGCACGGTGCGCTCTGCACGATCCATTGCATTAGAGCATTGCACAACTCATGCTTCTCACACCAGTGGCCTTTGGCCTCCGGTAACACCTCCGGAAGGATAGGAACCCCTCCCCTCAAACAGTTTATGGCGATCACGGTGGGACACTGCTGGTATTGAGTAGCACGAGAGAAGTCGTGATCTAGGGTCCTAGAGAGAGGTCTTATGCCGAGTAGTTCTGAAACCTTTGAAGGAGCTAGTGAGAGAACTAGGAGGTACTTGAGGAGAGTGGAGAAAAGACTTCCGGCAGACCAAACTAGGTACAAGAAGCATTACGTGCGACGTAAGTTTGCGAAGCCCTCAACTCGAGCACAAAGTGAGCCCACTGGAGCAGTAGCCAGAGCAAGTAACTTCATCGACACTCTCATTGACTTGGACCAACAGGGACCCTGGTGGTCAGATCCGGACTCCGGAGAAGAAGAAGTGCAAAGCGGAGAACAGGTGAAAGAAGAGGGTACTAAGGACGAGGGCTCCTCAGGGACTCATCAAGGTCAAGGAAGCCCCTCTTCTCTTCCTGCAACGATGTCTTCATCAACCACCTCTTCTACCAGAGTGGTGACTCCATCTGCTCCTGCCTCAACCTCTTGTGGACAAGCTGCGACCTCATCTGTTATGCATAGCTCCGGGCTCCTAGCTAATCCTTCTTCTACATCTATTCCATTGGGGGGTACTTTTGCTCCGGCCATGCCTTTACCTCCCTTTCCATCCACACCGGTGTTGCCTTTTCCACCACCTCCTTCCTTCCCTTCTGCCTACTCATCCATGACTTCAGCTCCGTCCCTTTCTTTCCCAAATGCTCCCCCATCCTCTTTCACCCCCACATCTTCCATGTTCTCACCCTTTCCCTCTGCAACACCGAGACCCCCCACTTACGCGCTACCATCTGGGTACACTCCCTCTATGACTACATCAGTAGTGACTTCCCCATTGTGGTCCTCCACAGGAGGAGTTGTCGGGGTGGTCTCCTCCTTGGGAACACCAACACTCATTACAGCCCCATCAGGACTCCCTCCAACTCTTGCATCTTCTCCAACCTCTCGGGTGGGGATGGCCGTTCTCAGTCCCCCAGACAGAGCTAGACTTCTTGAGCTACTCAACAAGGTCCACGTGAAGACTCAAAAGTTCAAAGGCCACCTCCATGAGGATGCGGAAGCTCATGTGAGGAAGTTCCTCACAGCATGTAAAGCTAAAGGTGTGGAGAATGAGCATGCGTTCCTTCACATCTTTCCTTCGTCATTGGAGGATGCAGCGGATGTATGGTACAGTCAGTTTCCTCCGGACCACTTCCAGACGTGGACAGACCTAAGGGAGGAATTTTTACGCACTTTCAAGTTGGAAAAATTCGAACACATGATTGTCCAAGAGTTGTCCACTGACACCATGAAGCCTGGAGAAAGCATCTCTGAGATGTACACAAGGATGAGGGTCTTGGCGGCAAAGATGTCTGTGCCACCTAATGATGCTGTTATGAAGGGATGGTTTTTGAAAGCATTACCCCCTTCCATTGCTATAAGGTTGGTGGATAAACTCCCTGAACATGCCTCACTTCAAGACTTCCTAAAAGAAGCTGTCAAGATGGAACGGTCACAGTTAAGCTTTGCCTCATCAACGAATACGACCACCCAACTCCCAAGAGAGGAGGGATCATCCGCATGGCAGCAACTCAAGAAGGAGTTAGAAGAAATCAAAGAAGGCCTGAAAGATAGAATAAAGGTGGATGGCCAATCGTCCTTTGAGGCCCAAATTCGAAGTGGCCTTTGGTGCACCGAATGCAAGGGTTCTAACCATGGTTACTGGGAGTGCCCCTCCAAGCGAAAGGTACCTACTTCTACCTCATTTTGTACATTTTGTGAGATCCATGGACATGATGCCTCTGAGTGTAGGTACCTTAAAGGATTAAGGAAGCTTCTTCCAGAGTATACCTCGGGGGAACCTCTGATTGCTGCAGTCAACAGAACGGTACCCATAACTTCTGGACCAGCAGAAGTATCTCCTGCTCCCCCTCTTGCACGAGCATCTGAGCCACCTCCTCCTCCTGTCATGCCACCTCCATTGCTTCCGACTCCCCCTTTGCTCCAAGCTCCTGCCCCCAATTCAATTGGTTCCCCTTATTTCTATCCTCAACCATACTATGCCCCGTACCAACCACCTATGTCAGGAGGTGGCTATGGACCCTCTTATCAACGCGGTCGAAGGGGTGGTTTCAGAGGTGGACGCGGAGGTGCAGGCAGGGGTACAAACTTTAGAAGACCCATCATGTGTTACAGATGTGGCGAGTACGGCCACTACCAAGATGATTGTACACAGCCGTTCGGGGGACCCTCTTGTACACAGTGCAACACAAATGACCACTACACCAGAGATTGTCCCAATAGAAGAGTGGAACCCGCATCCCAAGTGAATATGGTTGATGTAGTAGTGGCGGGGGAGGGCAACAATCCCCATTTGATTGGCGCAGTGTTGGGCGCTGTGACACGGTCACATACAAAAGGTGACAAATGTAAGGGTGACTCAGAGTCAGCACCGGAGACCTCAGCACCAATGAGTTCAACAAGTGTTCCCCCACCAAGGTCATTCTCCTCCTCCAAGGTACACAACAGTACGCCCAGGAATAGACCACCCATGCTGGCTTCTGATAGTGATTCAGAAACAAACTCGAAGGGCCCACAACCATTAAGGTCAACCACTAACTCTAGGAGTGCCTCATCCTCGGGGGATCACTCTATGCCTTTGAGGTATCAGGAGGTAGTAAAGGGTGTCACGAGAGATCTTCAAACAAGTTCTGAAGATGAAGGTAGCACACGTCAGCTTCCATCCCGCAAGTCCAGAACTGTGAGGTTTGCAACAGAAGTGACAACCCTCGGACAGTACCGGGATAAGGAGGCACGAGTAGGTCCTCCCACTTTGTCCTCAACAGCACTCAACAGAGAAGAGGCTATGGGGACAAGATCTAGTTCTGCCCAGGAAAAAGGGAAAGGAGTAATGGAAGAGAAACCACTGGAGACAATGACTCACAGTTCAGACCTACATCCACATCCTCGTGTAAGCTTCGACCCTCGGCCAGAGGCTAGGAGGATGAAGTTGCAAAAGGCTAATGCTAGTGTCCACCACTACTCCTTGTTTGAAGATCTTATGAGTTTCAAACCCAACCTCACTCTACGACAACTTTGCCTATTGTCCCCCCAAATCAAGCATCAGACTATTACGTTTCTGAATCGCCTCCCAGGAGGTCGACACAAGGGATCTACTCCGAGTGGGCCACCACCAGAGACATTACCGGCTCAGCATGGGTCTACACCGGACCACTTCTCTGCCTACGCTGCCCTCACTTGTGAACAAAGTCCCAAGCTCACCGTGGAGATCCATGGCGTGGAGCTGAAGGACGTCTTCCTCGATGGTGGGGCGGCTGTGAACATTATGCCAAAAGGTACACTCCAAAAACTAGGGTTGAAGTTGACAAGTGATGTTCACTTTCAGGTACGCATGGCTGATCAACGCAGAGTAAAACCAATGGGTGCAGTCAAAGGTGTTCACATGAAGATTGGCGGAGTAACTTTTCTCTCCAATTTTGTTGTCCTTGATATGACCGAAAATGAACAAACTTACCCTCTACTTCTTGGTCGGCCATGGTTGCGGTCTTCAAAAGCCATTCAGGATTGGTCAACTGATGAAGTTCGATTGCCCCTGGGATCGACATCCCTCGAAATAGATATGGTCACAGGGCAGGCAAGGCACATACCAATAGAACTAGGAGAGGAGGATTTTGAAGAACAAGCCGGAGTCGAAGAGGAGCATTGGGCCTGTGGGGACTGGCCCACGGGTGGTGACCAAGGTATCAATGAGGAGACAACCCTAGAAGGATTTGAAAGTTTGACCTACTTGTTGGATCGGGCTGATCAAAGAAGACGAGGAGGCTGTCATTTTGGATTGGATGGGAGCCCTGGGCTCATTAGCGGTCAACATGGTGGAACTATACCAACAAGAAGATCAAGAAGAACACCTACTTGCAGTGTCAGAAATCCACCCAGAACGACAGGGTCTGGCTGAACTAGTTTACGAAAGGATGCCCTTTGGACTTTGCAATAGTCCACACATGTATAAGAGAATGGTCACTAGGGGTACTACAGTGGACACCACAGATCGTACTGAGGACAATGATGGTACTGCAGTAAACATTGAGGATCGTCCAGTGGCCGACATGGAGGACATTGGTCAAAATGATGCTGACAATACTATAGGATACAATGAAGGATCTACTAGGGACGAGGCTAGTAGGGCACAACCCACCAATGGTACTTCAGAGTACAATCATGGTATTACGGTGCACAACCATGGTACTACTGTGTACAACCATGGTACTGCTAAGTGCAATGATGATGATAGAGAAAACAGGAACACTAATGAAGACGAGACTGATGATGATAGTGATTTAGAAGAAAGTGACATAGACATTGTTGAACTTGAGGAGAATCACCACCAACAGCTTGAGGTCTTGGGCGGACCCAGGGTGCATACCGGATACAGAGATGAGGACATGGTCGATCTCACTTTGCTTGACCTTTTCTTATCAGAAGCCGACCACCCCTCAATTCAAGACCTTCCGGAAACCACTTATGAGGTGGAAGGCTTACCTTACCGGGGCATGCTGAAACAGTCACCGAGGCATCGAAGGCACACAACATCTGCAACATCTACTGATTCTACATCTCAGTCAATGCCTGAGAACTCCCCAGTTACTTACCCCTCATCTTGGTTGAGCGAAGTGGAGGGGGACTTTCCCCTTGAAGATACTCCAGCACATACAGGACTAGGAATGGGTGAACCAAGTACCTCAACATCCCAATGCATTGCCCCTGTTGATGAGGCACGTAACTGGCGGTATCTCAACATTGGAAGTGAGGACCAACCCAGGCATTTGAAGTTAGCCACTTGGGTCTGGGAACATGACTATCTTCTAGCTGCAGTCACCGACCTTTTTAAAGAATTTGTGGATGTCTTTGCTTGGTCCTACAAGGATCTGAAGGGGGTGCCCGCTGATTTCATGGAGCATAGCATCGACTTATATCCCGATGCAGACCCTGTGATTAAAGGTCCATACCGCATGAATCCCAACTACGGCAAGGCAGTCCAAACAGATATACAGAAAATGGAGCAAGCAGGATTAATCTACCCAGTGGATTACTCCGATTGGGTCAGTGGAATTGTCATTGTACCCAAAAGAGAGACCGGCAAACTTAGAATATGTGTTGACTATCGGAGTTTGAATGCTGCAACACGACGTGATAGGTTCCCCCTTCCCTTCACAGATAGAGTGTTGGAGACAGTGGCAGGACATGCTTTATACTCATTCATGGATGGATATAGCGGGTACAACCAAGTTCGAGTGAAAGAACAGGATCAGCCCAAGACTACCTTTGTCACTCAATGGGGAACATACGCCTACCGAATGATGCCCTTTGGATTATGTAATGCCCCGGCAACCTTTCAACGACTTGTAACCAAACTCTTTCAAGAGAAGATCGGCAAGTTTCTTGAGGTATTTCTAGATGACTTCTCTGTTTTTAATGGTAAATCGGCCTCCCATCTTGATCCGGCCATACAAAATGATCATCTACATAAGTTGAGATGGGTCTTTGATAAGTGCAGGGAAGTGCGCCTGTGTTTGAACCCTGACAAATGTTTCTTTCTCGCACTCCGAGGTGTTCTCCTTGGTCATATTGTTTCTGCTGAGGGCATGACCACGGATCCCGCAAAGGTAGAGGTGATCATCTCATTGCCCATCCCTCGTACACCCAAAGAGGTGAAGTCCTTCTTAGGGCATGTAGGATATTACCGAAGGTTCATACGTTTCTATGCCGACATTGCTATTGCACTGACAGAACTCCTACATCAAGACCGATCGTTTGTCTGGGCCACCCCACAACAACTAGCCTTTGATGATCTCAAGCATCGCCTCGTGAAGGCCCCCATCCTCCGGCAGCCCGATTGGGACGTAATTTTTCATGTCCATGTGGATGCTAGTGGGTGGGCAGTAGGTGCTATACTGGCTCAACCTAACCAGGATACTAAGATTGATTTGCCCATCTACTTCGCGAGTCGACAACTCAATGGAGCAGAACGCAATTACAGTACCACAGAGAGGGAGGGGCTCGGCATGGTTTATGCCATGACCAAGTATCGTCACTACCTCTTGGGCAACAAGTTTGTGATCATCACTGATCATCAAGCTCTTAAGTATTTATTGAATAAGCCTACTCTTGGTGGCCGGATAAGCAGATGGATTCTTCTCTTTCAAGAATTTGAATTCGACATTGTGGTGAGGGCTGGGAGACTGCATCAACCTGCAGACCACTTGTCCAGGTTACATTCCGGGGAACCAGCCAGTGGTATCACCGATGACTTACCCGATGCAGGCTTGTTCGGGATAACAGCACTACCTGATGAATGCCTATTTGCGGTGGACTGCTTCCCACCATGGTATGCCAACATAGTACACCTCTTGTCTACAGGTGGCTTTCCTCCAGGATTAACTCCAACAGAGAAACAAACGGATCCTTCAAGCTGCTCCTTTTAAGTTGATTGCAGGTCAATTGTACAAGCTTGGGAAGGATCAGATCTTGAGACGGTGTGTGCTTCCACACGAGACACAATCCATTCTTAAAGAGGCACATGCTGGCATAGGTGGAGGGCATATGGCCTCAGATGCTACTGCTCGTAAGATCATGCGAGCAGGGTTCTGGTGGCCGAAGCTCTTCCGCGACTGCCATGTTCATGTGACCAGATGTGATTCATGTCAACGAGCGGGCCCCAAGCCTACGAGGCGTGAGTACCTCCCTCTCAAACCATTCACTCCGGTGCCTCCCTTCTATCGCTGGGGATTGGATTTCATTGGACCCATCTCTCCTGCCACACGCCGAGGGAACAAGTATGCTCTGCTTGCCACCGACTATGGAACCAAATGGGTCGAAGCCAAGGCAGTCAAGAACTGTACAGCCCAGGTAGTAGCCACATTTCTATATGACCAGATCATCTCTCGGTTTGGTTGTCCTGTTGAGTTGATAAGTGATAGAGGGTCTCACTTCCTAAATGACACCATTGCTGCACTAGTTCACCCGCTTCAAATAGTTCACAAATTTTCATCTCCTTATTACCCACGTGCCAATGGTCTAGCTGAGAGCTCAAATCGCACAATGTGCGGGATCGTGCATCGACTTTGCCTAAACTCTCTAGCCGATTGGGACGACGTACTTCCAGCTGCTTTATTCGCCTATCGAACGGCTTACAAGGCGAGTACTGGGTATTCATCCTTCGAGCTGGTCTATGGACTGGAGGCCGTTATGCCTTATGAGTTTCATCTTGACACTCACAGGATTCTTCCAGCCAAAAATGACAACTTCGAAGCCTGCACAATGGAACGCTTGTGGGATTTGGAAGCACTGGCAGAGCATCGACGTGAAGCAGTTTTCGCTCAAGAAGTTTGGCAGAAGCGACAAAAAGCTTGGCATGACCGGAACCTCAGAAAAAGAAATTTCAAAGTCGGAGATTTAGTACTCTTGTATTCCAGTAAGTTTCTCAA
This sequence comes from Dipteris shenzhenensis, assembly GCF_047967505.1. NCBI lineage: Eukaryota > Viridiplantae > Streptophyta > Polypodiopsida > Gleicheniales > Dipteridaceae > Dipteris > Dipteris shenzhenensis. The sequence goes on from NC_141599.1 coordinate 37,008,924, forward strand.
ACACAAACCTAAGTTTGAGAGTGGTTGGACAGGTCCATTTTTCATTGCCAAGCTTATCCCAAGTGGTGGAGTCTACTTGGCCACTTTGGAAGGCAGACTCCTACCTGCACCGGTGAATGGGTCACGTATCAAGAGGTACCATGATCAATGAGAAAACACCCTCCTAGTCCTTCTTCTTCCTGGTGACATCTTCTCCCTCTGAGTGAGGGCCACTTTCTCTTTCTACAAGGGTCCTCTTCTCTGCCCCTAGTGTCACTTTCTCTCTCTAAGTGAGCCCTCCATTTTTCACCCCGAGCCACTTTCTCTCTCTAAGCGTGACCACCTTTCTTCATCCCGTACCACTATCTCTCTCTAAATGACCACCCTTAAAATGCGGCCTCCCTTTTTCACTCTGTGTTACTTTCTCTCTCTAACTACGGCCTCCCCTTTTCATCCTGTTTTACAAACTCCTTCTCCTTCTACCTTCTCTCCAACTCCTACCTCTCTCTTACAAACACCTTCTCTTTCCACCCTATGTCCAACTTCTACCTCTCTCTTACAAAACTCTTCTCTTTCCACCCTCTGTCCAAGTTCTACCTCTCTCTTACAAACACCTTCTCTTTCCACCCTCTGTCCAACTCCCTACCTCTCTCTTACAGAAACCTTCTCTTTCCACCCTATGTCCAACTCCTACCTCTCTCTTACAGAAACCTTCTCTTTCCACCCTCTGTCCAACTCCCTACCTCTCTCTTACAAAAACCTTCTCTTTCCACCCTATGTCCAACTTCTACCTCTCTCTTACAAAACTCTTCTCTTTCCACCCTCTGTCCAAGTTCTACCTCTCTCTTACAAACACCTTCTCTTTCCACCCTCTGTCCAACTCCTACCTCTCTCTTACAAAAACCTTCTCTTTCCACCCTATGTCCAACTCCTACCTCTCTCTTACAGAAACCTTCTCTTTCCACCCTCTGTCCCCAACTCCTACCTCTCTCTTACAAAAACCTTCTCTTTCCACCCTATGTCCAACTCCTACCTCTCTCTTACAAAAACCTTCTCTTTCCACCCTATGTCCAACTCCTACCTCTCTCTTACAGAAACCTTCTCTTTCCACCCTCTGTCCAACTCCCTACCTCTCTCTTACAAAAACCTTCTCTTTCCACCCTATGTCCAACTTCTACCTCTCTCTTACAAAACTCTTCTCTTTCCACCCTCTGTCCAAGTTCTACCTCTCTCTTACAAACACCTTCTCTTTCCACCCTCTGTCCAACTCCCTACCTCTCTCTTACAAAAACCTTCTCTTTCCACCCTATGTCCAACTTCTACCTCTCTCTTACAAAACTCTTCTCTTTCCACCCTCTGTCCAAGTTCTACCTCTCTCTTACAAACACCTTCTCTTTCCACCCTCTGTCCAACTCCTACCTCTCTCTTACAAAAACCTTCTCTTTCCACCCTCTGTCCAAGTTCTACCTCTCTCTTACAAACACCTTCTCTTTCCACCCTCTATCCAACTCCTACCTCTCTCTTACAAAAACCTTCTCTTTCCACCCTATGTCCAACTCCCTACCTCTCTCTTACAAAAACCTTCTCTTTCCACCCTATGTCCAACTTCTACCTCTCTCTTACAAAACTCTTCTCTTTCCACCCTCTGTCCAAGTTCTACCTCTCTCTTACATACACCTTCTCTTTCCACCCTCTGTCCAACTCCTACCTCTCTCTTACAAAAACCTTCTCTTTCCACCCTCTGTCCAAGTTCTACCTCTCTCTTACAAACACCTTCTCTTTCCACCCTCTGTCCAACTCCTACCTCTCTCTTACAAAAACCTTCTCTTTCCACCCTATGTCCAACTCCTACCTCTCTCTTACAGAAACCTTCTCTTTCCACCCTCTGTCCCCAACTCCTACCTCTCTCTTACAAAAACCTTCTCTTTCCACCCTATGTCCAACTCCTACCTCTCTCTTACAAAAACCTTCTCTTTCCACCCTATGTCCAACTCCTATCTCTCTCTTACAGAAACCTTCTCTTTCCACCCTCTGTCCAACTCCCTACCTCTCTCTTACAAAAACCTTCTCTTTCCACCCTATGTCCAACTTCTACCTCTCTCTTACAAAACTCTTCTCTTTCCACCCTCTGTCCAAGTTCTACCTCTCTCTTACAAACACCTTCTCTTTCCACCCTCTGTCCAACTCCCTACCTCTCTCTTACAGAAACCTTTTCTTTCCACCCTATGTCCAACTCCTACCTCTCTCTTACAGAAACCTTCTCTTTCCACCCTCTGTCCAACTCCCTACCTCTCTCTTACAAAAACCTTCTCTTTCCACCCTATGTCCAACTTCTACCTCTCTCTTACAAAACTCTTCTCTTTCCACCCTCTGTCCAAGTTCTACCTCTCTCTTACAAACACCTTCTCTTTCCACCCTCTGTCCAACTCCTACCTCTCTCTTACAAAAACCTTCTCTTTCCACCCTATGTCCAACTCCTACCTCTCTCTTACAGAAACCTTCTCTTTCCACCCTCTGTCCCCAACTCCTACCTCTCTCTTACAAAAACCTTCTCTTTCCACCCTATGTCCAACTCCTACCTCTCTCTTACAAAAACCTTCTCTTTCCACCCTATGTCCAACTCCTACCTCTCTCTTACAGAAACCTTCTCTTTCCACCCTCTGTCCAACTCCCTACCTCTCTCTTACAAAAACCTTCTCTTTCCACCCTATGTCCAACTTCTACCTCTCTCTTACAAAACTCTTCTCTTTCCACCCTCTGTCTAAGTTCTACCTCTCTCTTACAAACACCTTCTCTTTCCACCCTCTGTCCAACTCCCTACCTCTCTCTTACAAACACCTTCTCTTTCCACCCTCTGTCCAACTCCCTACCTCTCTCTTACAAAAACCTTCTCTTTCCACCCTATGTCCAACTTCTACCTCTCTTATAAAACTCTTCTCTTTCCACCCTCTGTCCAAGTTCTACCTCTTTCTTACAAACACCTTCTCTTTCCACCCTGTGACCAACTCTCCATCTCCCTCTTACAAACACCTTCTCTTTCCACCCTATGACCAAACCCCTACCTCCCTCTTACAAATGTCTTCTCTTTCCACCTTTGTCACACTCATCTCTTTTTCTTCCATCTTCCATAATCCTGATGCACGTCCAACCTATTTTTGGCACTTAGCTAAATGTGGCAGATATGCTAAATTTGGCAATAAGCTAAATTTGACGAATATGCTAAATTTAGTGGATATACTATTTTTGGTGGATAAGGTTAAGTTTGGCGGATTTGCTTTCTGGCTTTCTCTCCCCTCCATTGGTTTCTCCACCCTTTATATACCCCATTCACAAGCGCCCTAGTTGGGTGGCCAACTATCCTCCTCCCAACTCTCCTCTCCTTGGCAACCAGCTCGCTCCCTCTCCACGCAGCTCCCTCTCCTCCCTCCTCTCCCTCTACCTGCCCCCTCCCCTCCTGCGCAACAGCCCCCCCCCTCTCTCTTCCTCTCCTCACCACCCCTCCTCTCCCCTCCTGCAAAACAGCTCCCCCTCTCTTCCTCTCCTCACCACCCCTCCTCTCCCCTCCTGCGAAACAGCTCCCCCTCTCTTCCTCTCCTCACCACCCCTCCTCTCCCCTCCTGCGAAACAGCCCCCCCCCTCTTTTCCTCTCCTCACCCTGCTTCTCCCCCTCCTTCCTGCGCAGCACCTCCCTCCTCTCCCTCTACCTGCCCCCTCCCCTCCTGCGCAACAGCTCCAGCCCCCCTCTCTTCCTCTCCTCACCACCCTGCTTCTCCCCCTCCTCCCTGCGCAGCACCCCCCTCCTCTCCCTCTACCTGCCCCCTCCCCTCCTGCGCAACAGCTCCAGCTCCCCCTCTCTTCCTCTCCTCACCACAGCTTCTCTCCCCTCCTGCGACACAGCCCTCCTCTCTTCCTCTCCTCACCACCCCTCCCCTCCCCTCCTGCGCAACAGCCCCCCCCCCTCTCTCTTCCTCTCCTCACCACCCCTCCTCTCCCCTCCTGCAAAACAGCTCCCCCTCTCTTCCTCTCCTCACCACCCCTCCTCTCCCCTCCTGCGAAACAGCCCCCCTCTCTTCCTCCCCTCACCACCCCTGCTCTCCCCTCCTGCGAAACAGCTCCCCCTCTCTTCCTCTCCTCACCACCCCTCCTCTCCCCTCCTGCGAAACAGCCCCCCCTCTTTTCCTCTCCTCACCCTGCTTCTCCCCCTCCTTCCTGCGCAGCACCTCCCTCCTCTCCCTCTACCTGCCCCCTCCCCCCTGCGCAACAGCCCCCCTCTCTTGCTATCCTCACCACCCTGCTTCTCCCCCTCCTTCCTGCGCAGCACCTCCCTCCTCTCCCTCTACCTGCCCCCTCCCCCCTGCGCAACAGCCCCCCTCTCTTGCTATCCTCACCACCCTGCTTCTCCCCCTCCTTCCTGCGCAGCACCTCCCTCCTCTCCCTCTACCTGCCCTTCCCCCCTTCTCCTGCGCACAGCCTACGTCCCCCTCTCCTGCGCAGCTCTCCCCCCTTCTCCTCCCTACACCCTCTGCATCTCCCCTTCTCCCCTCCTAGCTCCAGCCCCCCTCCTCCCCCCCTAGTCTACATCCGTCCTTTTACTCTCCCTCTCCACCGACACCCCTTCCTCACTCTTTTCCTCTCCATCGAAGCCTGGGCCTTGCACTGGTGGATCTGCTAAAGTATTCTCTCGTAGCATTCCGGGCTTAACCTCGACCTCAACACCTCCTCCTTCCTCCTTGCCTCTCCAGACCTCGACATCGACACCCCCTCCGTACTCTTTTACACCTCCTCCTTCTTCCTTGCCTCTCCAGACCTCGACATCGACACCCCCTCCGTACTCTTTTACACCTCCTCCTTCTTCCTTGCCTCTCCAGACCTCGACGTCGACACCCCCTCTGTACTCATTTCCTCTTCGTAGGACGCCATCGTTCATGCCTATCCGTGCCTCTCGCCACAAGTTCAAACCCAGATTACCCCCCGATACTTTATTCGTTGACTTCCATCGGGCTCGAGCAGGCCACACGACAGGATCGGGCCCATCTTCCATGGCATCACTTGGCAAGCGCACCACTGATGACCTGGGTGCCGGGTCTACACCACAAAGCACTTCGAAACGACCTCGAGCAGTTGCAGATTCACCTCCCTCCGACAGGATCACTATCATATCGGATGAGGAGCTATCCCCCTTTTCGAGTTCCTCTGATTCAGATCATGGAGGCTCTGACTATCTGCCCCCCACAGGTACAATCAAAACACCATCCAAGGCATCCAGTGGGCACAGTGGTCACAGTAACGGTGACGGTGATTTGGCCCCACAAAGTACGGCTTGTGATCTTCCACCCCCAGCTTCATCCTCCTCGATCATTCGGGTGGTTTTCAAACCTTTCCTTGATCCCACACTCAAGCTGTCTAGCATCTTGTCACCTGATGAGATAGCCCGCATGTCTCTTGTGGAGTTTGATGATGTCACACTTCCCCCGGTGGATGTCCGAATGTGTACTGCGTTCATTCAGTCTTATGACTTTGCAACAGACACATTCGGATTCTTGAATTTCCGTCACATGTTCACTCCTAGTCTCGTATCCACATATCTCCGTCTTCCCACACTTCCCTTTTTGCCACCTCACACCGGCTCACCCACATTCCTGTCCTTCTTGTCTACCTGTAAAACTCATCGCAGAGGACATGAGTGCAAGAAAGTTCTCGAGGGTAACAGCCGAGAGGCGCTTCTAGCGAGGTATTTGTTCACACACTTCTACTCTGCCCCGGGTCACTTCTTCATCACCAAGGCGATCCATTCTGCCTTAGACTCCATTCTCTCGGTCACTCCCTATGATTTTGCCTCACTCTTCTACTCTGCCTTTCGTAACACAGTTCGCAAGCGTCGGGGCACATATACCTGTACTTGTGGGCCCCACCTCACCTTCTTACTTCATCAGTGGAAGGCCAACCCTCCTTCCATTGTCACAGGTCGCCTCCCTTCATCATCTCTCTCCCCTTCTATCACCCCCTTTTCCACATCTTTACTGTCACTTCTAGTGTTCCTTCTCCCGGGACTGCCTCTTCTCCTCTTTCGCTCAGGAGGACACCTCGGCGAGCGCCACCTCATGAAGTCTGCACCGGAGCTTCTTCAGTATATTCTGTTACCGGTGCCACAGGGTTGCCACCAGTGACATGTCTTGTATCTCCATCAGTCGTGCCCGTGCCAGGACTTGCCTCTCCATCAGTCACACTTGGCCGGGCTTCTCCAGGAATTGCACCAGGTACACCTCCTGTTGTACCCGTGACGACGACTGTTGTACCCGGGACTTCCTCGACAGGTGTATTGTTACGCAGGACTGCAGCTGTTTCGTCTTCACCCCCTACCACTTTCACCGATGCAGTCATCACCACAGTTCAGGCGACCTCTGACCATGTTTTGGACCAGGTATTGGACCTGAACCTTAGTCTGGGACACGACTCCCACTCCCATGGGCTTTCTCAGGAGATGTCATCCCAGGGTGTACTTCACATTTCAGCCTCCCCAGGCAGAGACAGGACTAGAGACGGGAGTGGGAGCCCCTCTCGCGGAGATGCTCCATCGGCCACTTCAGCCTCAGAGGAGGTATTTGAGGGAGGGATTCTGCCCAAATCTGTGGATTGCCCACCCCTTCATGAGAATGATATGTTCACAGCTTACATAGCTGCTTCATCGGGCCCACCTCTTTCAAATATTTCCCTGGTGGAAAAACAGAATGAAGATTACAGCCAACTACTATCTGTCCTTCACAAAAAACGCTCACCAGTATGTGGGGAAGAGGAGGATCTCACTCAAATCTTCACCATTCCCTTGCAGGACTGCCTCGCACAGAACAAAAAGATCTCCAGGGCCCCGACATGTTTTGTGCACTTGGACAAATTGGCACCTACAGGAACCTGTCAACCGAGGAAGAGGGAGCTCTTCCTGACATGTTTGAGGAATTGGGGGACGTCATTAATTTGGCGGACAGGATGAATTACAGCGACAGGTATGCGTGGATGAAAAGGTCCTTGCATCTTGCTCAGCGTATCATGGATGACACCTTCACGCAGCTTGGGACAGCGGTCTTCAATTCCACAGGTTATGCTCATAAGCTCCTCTCTCAACAGCAACATTTAAAGTTAGAATTCGAGAGAGCTCAAGCAGCCCAGCAGCGCGCCACTAGCGTGACACTTCGGCAACAGGAGGAAAGGTGGCAGAAAGAGAAGGACTCAGCAATACATGAGCGTGACATCGCTTGGAATATTCAGAAGGCTGCCCTTGAGGATCGCCACCATAATCACAGGCAGGAATGGGAAGCAGCAATGACATCTTTACGCAGCCAACATGCTGCAGCTCTGGCAACTTTGCACAGCCAGCATGTCACGGAGGTGACCAGATTTCACCAGGAGATTATCAAGTTAAAAGAGTCTTTGTCTTTCTGCATCTCCTACTCGTCGATCTCCCCCTTGCTGCGCTCTGATACCAAGTGTCTATCTCCTTTCCAAGTTAATTCCTAGACTCATGTAGTCACGGGCGTTGGCAACTCATTTATCCACCCAGCCAAACTCTCAGGATCAGATTCGTCATGTCACGTACATTTCTTCGTTATTTTTTTCCATCCTTATCCCTGAGACCCCAATCTCCCTAGATAGTTCCTGGCCACATGTCACATTTTAGGCCCTTACTTAGATGCATCCTTTTTCACCCCTCTCTTGGAGTTCCCTTTTAAAACAATTGCCCCTTGGCAATTTACACATTTAGATGCACCTAGGCCCTAGCCCTATTAGAACTATCTAGTCAATGCCATTACGCCCTCACCTAGGACCTTGGCAGTTACTTCTCTTGACCATTTAATTACGCACATTAATTATTACAAAAGTTGGTCATCTAAGAGAAAATGCCCACCGATCTGTCCGAGGTCATGCTATCTCGGCTAGAGCATAACACATGGCATTTATAACAAGCATAGCTAGAAAGTATGGAGCTGATGGTGGGATTATACATCAATTGTGGGTGCCTTATATATCACTCTTGACATCATGTGTGCTGCTGGAGAAATAGGCAGTGCAAATCAAGGCTGTGCGAGCACAACAAGGCATCTCTGATCTTATACATGACACCAGGGGCATAGTGCAAGACATAAGTATTTGGCAAGGAGTTGAGTGGGCCAAGGAGAGTCAACAGCCCTTAGCTATTTTTCTGCTTGACGACACATGGGATGCTCTAAGTCTTGGGTCTTAGGCATTTGTTCTCTTTATCACTCAGCTTAGCATCAAGTTCTCATTCAAGGTCATGGAGAAGATAGATTTCAAATATCCCCAATTCGTCTACTAGTGCTGCCCCCTTGGTGCCTCTCGATTCCCTTGCGAGGGCTGCCATGTTTGCCCTCTCCACAGCAACACGGAGGGGAGAGAGGCCAGAGCAAGAGATTACAGGTTAATAGTCAAGAAGAAGTACATGGGACCAAATCCCAGGGTTGGCAAGTGGCATGGGATGACATGACTGTGAGAAAATAGGAAGCAAGAGCAAGAGTGAGCAAAATGGAGAGAGTGAGCTGAACGTAGTTCACTCCCCAAAGTGTACTGAACTGAAGTGAAGTACAATGAAAGAGATGAGGGTTTTTTTTGAGTGACAAAACCCTATCTAATCACTAACCGTAGTTAGAGATTAGACCGTGGTTAGGGGAAAAAACCTCTTAGAGGAAAAAGTGCCCCTTACCCACTTATTACATTACATTGGCAACTGCCTAGAATATAATAATAATTCTAATTCCCCCCCTGCAGTGCCAATGTGGTGTACAAGGTAGTGATCAATCACCAAAAGGAGATAAGTTTAGGGCACTGCGAAATGCCTTAAACTTCTCACCTGGAAGTGCTTTGGTGAAGATGTTTGCAACATTGTCATATGTTGACACATAGATCATACTGATCTCCCCTGCATGCAACTTCTTTCTGACATAATGATAATGAACCTCAATGTGCTTCGTGCGAGCATGAACACATGATTCTTTGCCACTGCTATAACACTCTGACTATCAGTGAGAATTTGGGAAGGACCCTCCAATATGAGACGAAGATCAGCGAACAAACGCCGCAAACAAACACACTCAACTGTTGCTGTGAAAGCTGCCCTGTACTCAGCTTCACATGAGAAAGTAGCCACTCTAGATTGCTTTTTGCTCAGCCAAGAAATGCAAGCGTTGCCCAGAAAGAAACAATTACCACTAGTGGACTGCCTGGTATCATAGTCTCCAGCCCAATCTGAATCACTGTAAGCATGCATCTTCAAGTAACCCCCCCTGGGAAACATCAAGCCAAAAGACTTTGTGCCTTGCAAATATCTGAAGATGTGTTTTACAGCTTGCTAATGTGTTGTCTTTGGGCTGTGCATATATCTGCTCACCTGAGATACTGCATACTGAATATCGGGCCGTGTATTGCACAAGTAGATGAGGCATCCAACAACCTGGCTGTAAAGTGTGACATCCATTGATTCACCTGCATCATACATATTAAGCTTCAGCCCCGAATCCATGGGAGTGGCAATAGGCTTACAATCATGCATGTTGAACCTATCCAAGAGCTTCTGCACATACTTGGAATGATGAGACATAACGATGCCACGCTTGTCTTGTATAAACTGGATCTCCAAATAAAAATTTAACATGCCCAAATCTGTCATATCAAATTCAGCTTTGAAATCTGCAATTATATCCTCATTTGACCCTATGAGCAGCATGTCATCTACATAAAGAATGATGACCAAAATATTCCCCCCATCCTTCTTGATGTAGAGGGTGCTTTCCGTGGGACTATTGTGCAATCCCTTACTTGCCAGGAATGCATCTATCTTGGCATACCATGCACGTGGGGCTTGTTTTAACCCATATAAAACTTTGTTAAGCTTGCAAACCTGAAGTGCACTGCCAAAAAGTTAAAATCCAGGAGGTTGCTTGACATAAACCTCTTCCTTCAAGTTCACATTAAGGAAATATGTTTTTATGTCCAACTGATAGACATTCCACACAAAATTTGCAGCCATTGCAATAATTGACCGTATGGTGGTTATCCGAGATGTAGGAGCAAAAGTCTCCTCATAATCTATGCTCTAGCAGTAACTTTGTTGCCCCCACTGAAACTCATGCTTCAGATACACATGGTGAAGCTCATCTTGCCCAGGGTGATACAGATTTTGTGTTTGCTGCATTTAATGAGAAGTTGGATGCCAGGGGGGATTTGAATGCTGAAAATCAATCAGGGGATGCTTCCCTTGTTGCAAGTGATACATGGTATATCGACAGTGGTGCTACTAAGCACATGACTCCTTGCTAGGAGTGGTTTGAGAGCATCACACCTGTTTATGGCAGACATATTACATGTGCCAATGATGCTTCTCAAGGCATCATCGGAGTTGGGCACATTTCCATTCAACTTGATAATGGGAAAGTTAAGTATATCCGAGATGTTTGGTATGTTCCAAAGTTGAGACAAAATCTGATTTTAGTTTCAAACATTGCCCATGATCAACATATGTTGGTCGAATTTCAGGATAACCAATGCAGGATCAAGGATCCAAAGAAAGGGTATGAGGTTGTAGCAACATGCACATATGACAGAGGCTTATACAAGCTTGATACTCAGCCTTATGATCAGAAGGTATTGGCTGTAGCAAACACTTCCTAGGCTGATTTATGGCATGCCAGGTTTGGACATGTCCATCACAGGGCATTGTCCTACTTGTACAACAATAATATGACTCAGGGAATGCCAAAATTACAGCAACCAGCAAATGAAGTGGGTGAGGGGTGTGCACTTGGCAAATTGCATCGCTTGCCATTCAGTAAACAAGACAAGAATTGGGTCAAGGCAACTAGAGTGTTGCAGATAGTGCATAGTGATGTATGTGGCCCCATGACTATTCCCACGCATAGAGAAGCAAGGTACTTCGTGACCTTTATAGATGACTTCTCCAGATTCACATGGCTTTTTCTCATGAAGGAAAAATCTGAGGCGTTCTATTGGTTTCAGGAGTTCAAAGCTATGGCTGAGAACCAAACCAATTCTAGAATTGGAACACTCAACTCAGATAGAGGGGGAGAGTACATGTCACATGCATTCCAGGGATTTTTGAAGCAACATGGGATTAAACATCACTTGACATGCCCTTACACACCACAGCATAATTCAATCTCTGAGAGGAAGAATCGTACTCTCATGGAAATGACAAGATGCATGTTGAAATTCAAGAGAGTCTCAAAGGCTTTTTGGGGAGAAGCAGTTGTGACAGCCACTTATATTCAGAACAGATGCCCTACCAAAGCTTTGGTTAATGTGACTCCATTTAAGGCTTTGTATGGATTTAAGCCAAAGGTTAGTCATTTCAGAGTTTTTGGCTCAGTGCCATATGCTTTGGTTCCAGATGCACATCAGACAAATCTTGATGACAAGAGTGTCAAATGTATTTTCATGGGGTATAGCACTAAAAGCAGGGGATTTAGACTTTATAATCCCGCTACCAAGAAGGTAATAATCAGCAGAGATGTTCTCTTTGCTGAGAATGAGTGCATGCAGCCCGCTTGTGCAAACTTGCCACCATACGATGACACCCCTTTAAACATCATCTAGTTTGAGGATGATGAGACGGAGTCTCTTGATGCTTCCCTTTCTACTTCTCATAGTTCAGATGGCTTGCCACATGTTGAGTATGGCTCTCCCTCAAATCCACATGTTGAGGATGGCTCTCCCTCAAATGTTTCAGACTTGCAGATAATTAATGAGAATAGACAGCCTCATGTTTGGAGGCATTATCAACGTCGTGAGGCCACTAAAGATGTTGATGCAGCCCCGAGTGGTGCAGCAGAGAAATCTATTCCACGTTGGGCAAGGTTGACCATTCAAGATGCTAAGGATCAGCCTACTTTGGGGAAAACCAGGGCCAGCACTCAGAAAAATCAGAAAAATGTCAATTTTGCTTTGATGACCTCAGTGATGGAAGCTGAAAATGAGCCTCAGAGCTTCATGGGCATGGCAAGACAGCCTTGCAACTGCTCAGGTGCACAGAGAATTTTATGAACTGACCTATTAGCATGTAGTGTCATGGGGTGCTTTAATTGCGGGATGCACTAAACATGTGCATGCTGTTCTTGCTCGAGCTTTTTGGGAAGATGCAACATAGTGGCATGAAGCCAGATAGACTCATATTCCAATGCATGGGAGCCTTAGAAGAGGGTAGAGTAATCTATGCTACTGTTGCTAGCAACAGATGGGAGTTGGATTTTGTTATGGGGAATGCTCTCATCAATATGTATGGCAAATGCAGCAGCAGAGAGGATGTGATGGTGGTGTTTGTTACAGAGTTGCTACGGTGAGATGTGATCTCCTAGAGTGCCCTGATTGGCAAGGAGGCATTGCTACTCTTTGCCTTATGGATTTGTGAGCCATTGTGACTGCCCTAGCAGAGGATTGAGTGATCCATGCTACTATTGCTACAACGGAGGGGAGTCAGATGTTATAAAAAATGCTGTCATCAACATGTATGGCAAGTGTGAAAGCCTTGATGATGCAAGGGTATGGGGTGCAATGATCTCTGGACATGCTGTGTATGGCAAGATCAGGCTGGCTGCCTTAAGGAGAGGGTGGAGTGAATTCAAGGCTTGAGGGAGATAGTACAGGACCTGTAGCACGAATTTTGTGAAAGATAATGAGTAGGCCAAATAGGGTCATGAAGTTTAGAGACATTGTCAGGGTGTGATAGTTTGATTAAGAGAACACTTCAAGGCTAGTAGCATCCAAGTCCCTTGCAGCAAAACTGTCATATACATACATATACATATACATACACACACACACACACACACACACACACACACATATATATATATACGATGCCCCAGATCAAACCCCACTTGATATGTCTTCTATTCCTAGGCCCAACACTTGCACTCTGTTCACCACCTACAATGTGCAAGTTGCACTACGTCAGCTTCACAACCGACGAGCTCAGGATCATGAGGGACTATGGACTGAGCATTTTGCACATGGGATGGAGGTCCTGGCTCCAATCCTAGGGCAATTGTTCGACCAAGCTGTTTCTCACAAGTTTTTCCCTTGGAGCACTACCACTATTATCTTGATACACAAATCAGGAGACCCCATGGATAACGGGAATTACCACACTCATGATTAGCTACACATTGGCCAAGATATATGGATCAGTATTGGAGAGGGAGATCGGTAATTTCACAACGACACATGGGTAGCAACGAGCCTTAGGGCAGGTTGGGTTCAGGACATAGCACTCTACTCTAGATCATATCTTTACTCTACGGCCCATCATTGAGGAGGCGAGGTCGACAAAGTAGAAAGTCTACACTTCTTTTAGAAGGCCTTTGATTCTGTCCCACAGGCTCGCATGATCAGGAGGCTTCAGGAGATGCAAATCCCAGAAGTCATGCTATGGGGGGTGATGAGCCTATATGAGATAGTTAAAGGTAGAGTATGTGCCCCAGGAGGTCTATCAGATTTGGCTGAGAGTACGATTGGAGTTAAACAAGGATGCCCCCTCTCATTGACACTTTTTGGACTTTAAATTGATGAGATCACTACCTTCATTAATAGTCTAGAGGTAAGGGGTCATTACTCACTGACTTGATGGTACAAATACTGCTATATGCTAATGACATAGTCCTCATATCCTCCTCCACGCAACAACGGGTCTCTAGAAGGACCTAGAGTCCCTAGAGGAATTTTGCAGGGAGAGGGACCTGACAGTCAACCTTGGCAAGACCAAGGTTATGATTTTCAACACTTCACGGGTAGTGCATCATCGACATAGTTTCACCTACTGACGTGAGCCCGTAGAGATTCTGTAGTCCTACACATACCTTGGAGCAGTTTTCTTGGGTCCAATCTTCAAGATGGTCACGCAGCCAAAGCACGACTTGAGAGTGCTCTCAACGGAAGCAAGAACGGACCTAGAGTCCCTAGAGGAATTTTGCAAGGAGAGGGACCTGACAGTCAACCTTAGCAAGACCAAGGTTATGATTTTCAACACTTCAAGGGTAGTGCATCATCGACATAGTTTCACCTACTGACGTGAGCCTGTAGAGATTCTGCAGTCCTACACATACCTTGGAGCGGTTTTCTTGGGTCCAATCTTCAAGATGGTCACGCAGCCAAAGCACGACTTGAGAGTGCTCTCAACGAAAGCAAGAACAGAAGAGGGAGAGAGAGAAACAGAGAGCCACACAAGTTTTGGTGAGTGCAGAACACCCTAATCTTCTTTTTCATTCATTTATATATGCATTTGAGTATTGTACATAACCGGGGTAAAGACACAGTGACCTTTAACCCCCACAACCTCCCACTTAAAGGACAATGTGCCTTTAAGGAAGAACAACCAGTGAGCATACTATCCAATGTCCATCAATACACGACAATACTCAAACCGCTGACTAGGTTGCAGGGTTATCATCTGTATGAACCTTGACAAGCTCTATGCACTTATCCTCAAGTACCTCCCTGATAAAATGGTACCTGACCTCAATGTGTTTGGTCTTTGCATGAAAGACTGGATTCCGTGTTAGCTGAATAGCACTCATGGAATCACTATGCAATGTCGGTACACCTGTATGAATCCCCAAATCTCCCACTAGTAGCCAATCAAGCCATATAGCCTCCTTGCAACCCTCTGTGGCTGCAACATACTCAGCCTCTATGGTAGACAAAGCAACACACTTCTGTGCGCGAGACATCCACGACACTGCACCACCTGCAAAGGTGAACACATAACCAGAAGTGGATCTCCTACTATCCACATGCCCTGCATAGTCTGAATTAGTGTACCCAAGTACACGCATGTCTCCTCTACCAAAGCAGATACACATCTCCTTGGTACCCTTCATGTACCTCATGATGCACTTAACTGCCTCCCAATGCCTCTTTCCTGGATTAGCCATATACCGGCTAACAACTCCTACTGCAAATGCAATGTCTGGTCTAGTAGCTATCATAGCATACATAAGACTCCCAACCGCTGATGCATAAGGAACCTTGGCCATCACGGCCCTCTCCTCATCTGATTTGGGACTATCTGTATGACTCAGTTTCACATATGGAGGTAATGGAGTACTCACTGCACTCCTTTTGTGAAAGCCAAAGGAGTTTCCTACTCCGTTCACGGGTGATGCGCATACCAAGAATATGACCTGCAAGTCCTAAATCCTTCATATCAAAGGCCTCATGCAACTTGGCCTTTAATGCATCTAGCTCATAAGTATTCTTGCTAGCCAATAGCATATCATCCACATATAGTGCCAGGATTATTAGGCTATTATCCTTAGCCCTTTTAGTGTAGAGGCAGTGATCAATTTCACTCCTTCTAAAAGCCTGGGACCAAATGAAAGCATCAAACTTCTGATACCATTCTCTAGGCGCTTGCTTAAGACCATAGAGACTCTTCTTCAGCTTGCAAACTAAATGCTCTTTGCTCTTTTCTTCAAAGCCTTCCAGCTGCACCATGTAAATTTCCTTATGCAAATCCCCATGTAAAAAAATTGTCTTGACATCCATCTGCATAAGCTTCATATCCTCTGATGCCACTAGTCCAAGCATGCATCTAAGTGTGATCATCTTCACAACCGGAGAGAATATCTCATCAAAGTCCACACCCTTCTCTTGCTTGAACCCTTTAGCGACCAAACGGGCCTTGTACCTAGGCACATCATCACCTATGACCTTCATTTTGTAGACCCATTTACATGGCAATGCTTTCTTTCCATGTGGCAAAGAAACCAAGTCCCAAGTCTTATTCTTCATAAGTGAACTCATCTCTGATTGCATAGCATACTCCCACTTGCGTTGATCCTCGCACATCATAGCCTCTCTGTAGCAAGAAGGCTCCCCGCAATCAGCAAGCATCACATAGTCTACCCCTGGAACAAACCTATCAGGCGGTCTAGACACTCTAGATGATCTTCTCAAGGGCATTTCAGCTTGCTGTCCCACCTGCATATCAGCCACATTTGGCTCATCATTTCCACTAATAGATGATCCATCATCTACCCTTGATTGTATACCTGTGGGAGTATTTGGTGGTACCATTTCTTGCACATTTGGTGCATGGACAGCTTGCTGTCTATCAACATATGCAGGTGGATTCACATCCTGGAAAGTGATTCTCCTCATTTCAACATCCCTCATGGGTGCCTTATGCATCTTCTTCTCATTGAAGACTACATCATGGCTGCATATGATCTTCTTTGCTTCTGGATGCCAGAGACGATAGCCCATCTCTCCACTTTCACCATAACCCAAAAAGATGCATTTCCTAGACTTAGGATCTAGCTTCTTTCGAAGCTCTTTTGGCACATGTGCATATGCCTCACACCCAAATATACGCAAATGAGAGTAAGAGGGCTTCAGGAATACCACCATCCAAACTCTTCATTGCCTCAGCCCAAAAACCACCAGAAAGACTTGCATTGGAAAGCATGCATTGCAACCTTTCTTGAATGGTACGGTTCATCTTTTCTGCAACGGGATTTTGCTCTGGAGTACGAGGGGATGTGAGCTCCCTCTTAATCCCACGTGTATCACAGAAATGCTGAAAGTCATGAGAGAGATACTCTCCACCATTGTCAGTCCATAGGCATTTAAGCGTTCTACCTGACTGATTCTCAACCAAGGCCAGCCATTTCTGAAATACCTGGAACACATCACTCTTCCTGTTATGCTCTAGCCGAGATAGCATGACCTCGGAAAGATCGGTGGGCATTTTCCCTTAGAGGACCGACTTCTGTAATAGTTTATGTACGTAAATATAATGGTCAAGAGAAGTAACTGCCAAGGTCCTAGGTGAGGGTGTATTGGCATCGACTAGGTGGTTCTGAGTGCTAAGGCCTAGGTGCACCTAAGGGGCAAATGTTTTAAATTGTGCCCCAAGAGAGGGTTAAATGGTGTACCAAGTAAAAGGTCTAAAATGATGACATGTGGCAGAGGGAACCATCTAGGGAGTTGTGGGCTTGTGGATAGGCATGAGGAATGAAAAGTTACGTATCTTTGTGTGCATGCTATCCATGAGAGTGGTTGGGAGGATATACGTGATGCCATCGCCTGTGATTTTTCCTTGCCCGTGAATGACGAAATCCAAGTTCAGAGAATTAGAGAAAGTTCGTTTCGTTTGGTATTAGAGCAAGTGAGCGTTCAGGCTGGACGAGGGGACTAGTCACGTATCAAACTCATACGAGTCATGTATCAAGAAGGCGAACGACGTGTGTGTTAGGTGACTCTGTTCGTGAGGTTGAGCCGTTGATGGATTCGCTATAGGAGAGCAGGAGCGGGTACAGCTGCAGACTTGAAGCGCAGGGTGGCACGGACGGCCCTCGAAAGACCAGAGCGCAGGCACGGGATGCGTGACTGTTCGTGGGCTTAACAGTGGCTCGTGAACGGGGAGGCCCTTCGACACGAATAGCCCGTGAGTGAGGTGGCGGTGTCAAGCGTATCAATGCCTCATCGACGGATGGGTGATGCATCGAAAGAGGCTGCGGTTAGCCTACGCCTGTGAGTTTGTCTTTCCTATAAATCAATGAAAAAAACCCAGACAGATTCGAAGAAGGAAGCGATAAGCAATAAGTGAGAAGCTGGAGTTAGAGCTTACTTTGTGGAATCAGGGATGCAAGCTCGTCGCTTGAAGATTTGAAATTAAAAGAGCCGCTGATGAGAGAGAGAGATTACAAAATGTTCATTTCATTGGTACGCAAATAGCTTGAAACAGAGAGCAGGTTGGAGAAGCGAATAGCTGGGATTTTCGAGACTTGTAAGGCTTTGGCAAAAGAGGGAAGTTCGGACATCTGCAATTCGTGGAGCTTCCAGGGAGCATCAATTTTTCCTTCTGTATAAAATTTTAGTTTCCAGTCTGCAGTCGATTTGTTTCTGTACAGCAAAGTTTGCAGTTTATTATTCCTGTACAGCAAAGGGGAATCTAAAGTGAAAAAAAAAAACTATTTTGAAACAATGGAGACAGAGGGACAAGATTCCAAGGTAAATCCTGGTGAATCTAGAGCGCGATCTACGTAAGAAGTGTCCCATCACACAACGCCTACTTTAATGGGTAGGATTTCTGTATTAGAAGATGCTTTACAGCAGATCATGAACCAACAGCTTCAAGTGAATGCTGGTCAAAATGATGAAATTAGGGAGATGGTGCAAGCCTTGTCGGCTAGACCATCTAGGAATGATAAGGGCAAAGCTCTAGTAGAGCCAGAGCCCAGTATACACTCATCAGAACGTGCAAAGGTCAAGGTACCTAATATTGCTAATTATAGACCGGAGAAGTACGCTGGTCGGATGACCGAGTGCAGTTCTGATGTGATTGAGGTTTGGTTACACAAGTGGGAAAAAGCCTTCGCCATTTGTGAAATCAGATCTGATCTAAAGAAAATCCGCGAGACCACTCACCTGTTTATTGAGGCAGCGGATAGATGGTGGATAAAGCAACAGAAAGATCAAGTTGCCCCTACCACCTGGGGGATGCGTCAATTTTACGAGCAAAAACCTATGAGCAAGTTTATACGAGCGTGTTTTTCAAGAGATTTTAAAAATAGTATTTCTTTAGGAAACATGGTTTTTACACTTTTATTTTCATTAGAACTAGATCCCTTTATCATAAAAATATACAAACTAGTCACTCATTTATTTTTACATAAAATAAATCATCTTATTCATAGACATCCCTTTGTACCCTTGTTATTACCTTAAAAAAGTATTGAGAAAAATAATTCATTTAAGAAACGTCCCTCATAATCACTCTCAACATAATAATATTATACATAAATAATTACTTATTAAACACATTTATATCATATGGCAATATCTTTCAAGTGTTTTTATAGTTTTAATAACAATATATTTATGGACATGTTTCTACAGAAGTTTAAATTACTGTAAATAAGTATTAACTTGGGCTTATATATCACTCTCATAAAATACATGTAATATTTAATACTATATATGCAAGGTTTTCCAAAATATAACCCCATAGATGTGCTCAAATGGGGTTTTCCGATCAATTTGAGTGGCTGAATGACTATATTTGGACATTGGATGTGAAAGTTATGTCACTTTTAAAAGTGCTGTCCAAGGTACCTTGAAAGACCTTGTTCAAAGGGGTTTCGCTGGCGAAACTACCTTGATGGCTTGCTTCAATGAGTTTTCTTTGAAGAAACCCTTTCATGAAGATAGGGTGAGAGAGGTTTTTCAATGTTACCCCCTATTAAGTAAAAAGTTATAAGAAGGATCACAAGGGAATTTTCATAGAGAAGTCTACATGTGGGTTTCTTCAAAAGCCATCCCATTATGTTCTCACCATTCCCAAAGATTCAAATAAATATTCGTGTATAAAATAGGCATTCCTATAATACTTTTCATATTTCTAAGTGAAACTATGTTTTCTTCTGATCCATTTTTGTCATATTTTTGCATAGTTGGAAGCTTTTTTTTTCCTTCGCTCGGATGCTCGGAAGATTTCGCTCGGAAAATGCTCGTCCCCCCACCTGGGAAGGGTTTAAAGCTGAATTTAAGAAACACTTTCTTCCACCTAATGAAGAGTCCTGAGCTTGGGATGCTTATAGAAACCTTCACCAGAGGAATTTGTCGGTGGCAGAGTACACTGACAAGTTCAGGGAATGTGTTATGAAGATAACAGACCCTCTTCCTATGTCGGTTCAGTTAAAAGACTATATCTATGGACTAAATGACAAGATTAAAATGGAAGTTCGGGATATATGACCACATTAGATGAATCTATTGCAGTAGCACTGAACTATGAGGATGCCAGAGGCAGACCTAGTGGGTTTGTGCAGGCAGGGACTCAGCATGAGTACCCGAGAAAAGGGGGATTTCAGAGGAAATGGACTTCAAAGACAAGTGTCTCGCAGCCAAGTGGCCAAACCAATAGCAGGTGAAGCCGGTTGAGGGACCATCAAAGACAAGTACCACCGTTGGGATGAAAAGAAGAGTAACTCCAATGGCAGCCCGGGCTTGGTCAAAGTCCTCGTTGACCCCTGAGCAAAAAGAGAAAGCTAGAAAAGAAGGATTGTGCTTCGGCTGCCTTCAGCGACATCAGTGGAAAGATTGTCCACTGAACAAAGACTGTCGCACGGCCAATATGATAATATCTGAATGCGACGCGGAAATGCAGGAGAGTCCCAATGCGGAACATATGCAGATGCAATTGGCGGGACCTTCTTAGAGGTTAGTACCTGTGTTGTTAAGTGTGTCTGTTACTAAGTTAGTAAGCGGTGCACCTGATAACATCCTTTCAAAGCCCGCAACAACGGGGTATACGGTTTTCGATGAGCCCAAGTTAATTAAAATGAAAGGGCAAGTAGCCAATCATGATGTGATTGTGTTGTTTGACTCAGCGTCAACAGACAATGTAATTAACTCGAAGCTTATTAAGAGGCTCAAGTTGAAAACTAGTCCATCTGACTATGCTTATACGGTCAGGATGGCGGACGGAAGTTCAACTGAAGTATGGGACTAAAGGGTTACCCAGTTGGAACTTCGAATACAGGACTATGTTGAGAAGCTGGACTTTGAGTTGACCAGGCTTGCTCACGCAGATATAGCCCTAGGCATGACTTGGCATTTTTTTAAAAATCCAGCCATTGATTGGAAAAAGCATATTTACCAGTTCAAGATGAACGGGGTAGAGTATGTTTTGCGAGGTGAAAAGGATTTACCTCGAGGACCATTGATTTCAGCCATGGAAGTTTGGAAGACTCCGAAAGAGTTTGTGTGTCTGTGTATAGCATTGGTAGAGTCGATTGATGATGCGTCGACTAGCACTGAGGCTACCCAAGATGGAAAAATGGCCGAGTTGGCTAAAGAGATATCGGAGAAGTTCTCTGATTGTTTTAGGGATGAGTTACCTTATGGGTTACCTCCAGAGCGGAATGTTCAACATAAAATTGAGCTTATCCCGGGGGCAGAACCTGTAAATAGACCTCCCTATAGATTAAGCTTTACAGAAGAAGCTGAGGTGCGAAGACAACTGGAAGAATACCTCAAGCTAGGGCAGATTCAACCTAGTTTTTCACCTTTTGCTTCCCCAGTGATATTAAAGAGGAAGAAAGATGATACTTTTCGTCTCTGTATAGATTACAGAGCATTGAATAATATCACTATTAAGCACAGGCATCCGATGGCTCGGATCGATGATTTGCTAGATGCATTGCATGGGGCCGTAATTTTCAGTAAGATAGATCTTAAGTGTGGCTACCATCAGATCCGTATTAGAGCCGAGGATGTGCATAAGACCGCTTTTAGAAGCAACTTTGGTCATTATGAGTTTTTGGTAATGCCCTTTGGACTTACCAATGCTCCAGCTACATTCGTCATGCTTATGAACGATTTACTACGTCCGTATATCGGAAAGTTTGTAGTACATTTTATTGACGATATTCTGGTATTCAGTAAAAGTATTACTGAGCATCATGAACACTTAAGAATAGTATTCAATACTTTGAGGAAAGCCAGTCTTTATGTGAATAAGAAGAAAACTATACTGTGTATGGTTAGACTTGAATACTTAGGATTCATAATTACTCCAGAGGGGGTAGAAATGGATCCAAAGAAAGTGGATGCGATACTGACTTGGCCAATCCCTCAGAGTTTGACCGCTTTGCGATCATTCTTGGGATTTGTCCAATTTTATTGAAGGCATATCAAAGGATATTCTGAAATAGTATCGCCATTGACTGATCTGACCTCAGATAAAGTATCTTTTATATGGGAACAGAATCAACAGGAAAGTTTTAATACCATAAAACAAGATGTGGTCACAGGACCGGTGTTAAAAATAGTTGATCCCAAGAAACTGTTGTTCCTGGAAACCGATGCAAGTGGCATTGCAGTAGGAGCAGTTCTCCTCCAAGAGGAAAGGCCAGTAGCCTTTGAAAGCAAGAAGCTTTCTCCCTCTCAAAGGAATTGGCCAACTCATGAATTAGAGTTGTATGCTGTTGTCCATGCTTTGAAAACATGGCGACATTATTTGTATGGATCAGAGTTTTATGTGGATGTTGATCATGATACTCTGAAACATTTTTGTAAACAACCTGACTTGAGAGGCCGCCAAGCTAGGTAGGCAGAACTCATGCAGGAGTTTAATTTGATGATTCGGTACCGAAGAGCAAAAGATAATAAGGTTGTTGATGCGTTGTCACGCATTATGCATAATATGAGTTTCACGGTGTTAGAGAGTGCTCTAATGGCCGAGATTAGAGAAACTCAAAAGGTGGACGAGTTTGTCCAGAGTCTTTGGCCTAAGGCTCATGTGTTAAAACCCGGGGAAAATGAAAATGATGACCTGGCATCCAGAAAAGGTCAAACGTATGCAAGATATGCCATAAGGGATGGTATGCTGAAAAGAAATGGCAAGGTAGTAGTACCTAATCCGAATGATCTCAGGCAAAGAGTCATTCGACAATGCCATGACAGTCCATGTGCGGGACATCCAGGAGTCGAGAAGACGTATGATCTTGTGAAGCGAGATTTCTTTTGGCCAAAGATGAAAAAGCATATTCATGAATATGTGACACGTTGTTTTTCGTGTCAGGTAAGTAAGGCAGAGCGGGTGAAGCCACCAGGCCTTTTACAGCCCTTGGAGATACCACTAAGTAAGTGGGAGAGCATTTCCATGTACTTTATTGTAGGGCTGCCTACGACACAAGGTGGATATGATTCTATCCTTGTGGTGGTTGATCGTCTTACCAAGATGGCTCACTTTATTCCAACTAGAGAATCTATTAGTGCCCCGCAAGTGGCGGATTTGTTTATTAGACATATATTTCGTCTGCATGGATTACCCAAATCCATAGTGTCAGACAGAGATGTCAAATTTACCGGTCATTTTTGGACTGCGGTATTTGAGACACTAAGGACTGAGTTGGAAATGAGTAGTGGGGATCAATCCAGAAACGGATGGTCAGACAGAAAGAATCAACCAAATTTTAGAGGATATGCTTAGAGCATATGTGTCATTGAGGCAACATACATGGGACAAGTGGTTGCCATTGTTGGAGTTTGCCTACAATGATAGAAAACATTCCTCTACAGGTTTCAGTCCGTTCGAACTGAACTATGGTTATAGACAAGCAAATCCAACTATAGTTAAAATACCTCAGAAAGTGCCTAGTGCCGCGAACTTTGTGGTTCAGATGCGGGAGATGCTAGCACTTGCGAGAGCTAACATCCGCCAAGCTATGGATAGAGCTAAGGTGTATGCGGATGAAAACCGATCCACTAGAGAATTTAAGGAAGGAGAAAAAGTTTTTCTTAGAGTTCCTTCATACTCTAAGTCTTTGACTGTAGGAGAGTGTGCTAAGTTATCACCTCGATATTGTGGGCCATGGTTAATTCTAAAAAGAATAGGCAAGGTAGCCTATAAATTAGAATTACCACTGGGGTGTAAGGTGCACCCAGTGTTTCATGTTTCTCGTTTAAAGAAATTTTTGCATACTGGTGACTCACTAATCGAAGGTGTTGTTTTGTTTCAGGAGATAGAGGATAATGCAAGATGCAAACCAACAAGAATCCTGGACCGAGGAACAATGCAAGTGCCCAATCGGAAGATACCCACGGTGTTGGTTGCATGGCATGGTTTACCTCTATCGGAAGCTACCTGGGAATCCATATACCAGTTACGGAGAGTGTTCCCAGATTTCATCATCGAGGACGCTGATGCTTGAAGAGGGAAGGAATGTTATGCTCTAGCCGAGATAGCATGACCTCGGAAAGATCAGTGGGCATTTTTCCTTAGAGGACCGACTTCTATAATAGTTTATGTACGTAAATATAATGGTCAAGGGAAGTAACTGCCAAGGTCCTAGGTGAGGGTGTATTGGCATCGACTAGGTGGTTCTGAGTGCTAAGGCCTAGGTGCACCTAAATATATAATAATGCCAAGGGGCAAATGTTTTAAATTGTGCCCCAAGGGCCTGTGCCCTATTAGAGAGTTTGGTGCTTTTGGAGGCCTGGGCTGGCTGTTTTGGACAGCCAGGTAGTTCTCTCATGGTTTTCAGCCACAGCTTGGTTTTTTTAGAGTTTTCATATCCTTAGATACACTTTACCACTTCTTTCTCGTGCTCTGCATGATGTTTGTGTGCTTGCTCTTGGCTGTTTCTTTCATACTTAATAGAGTCTATTTCACGGGGAAAAAAACACGTTCTAGATTACATTTAAAATTTGGTCACTGTTTTGGATTTTTACTTGAAGAAATGACTAGATTTACCAAGAAAATGTGCTGGATGCACTACGTGCGCTAGAGTTTTGCAAGGCGGATCTAATACAAGAGCGTTTCCTTTGAACTATTTATTGTTTCAAGTCAATTCAGGACACCTAAGGCACAGATTGGTATGCCAAATCCTATGAGAGAAAATAGCTAACACGAGAGTGCCAAGGCTCTAAAAATAAAGGAATAAAGCATGCACTCTTCACTCTCATTCAAGTGCCTATGCTCCCTTATACTCTCAACTGTATACAAGCATGCTCTAACCTTGCAACCTACTGCTGAACCTTGCAATCCTCCTACTGCCCCTCTTAAACTTCTTTCTCCCTGCAATTGCAATTCCCTATTCATTTTCTTGCAATCTTGAATCCCTGGTCTTGATCCACTCTTTCCACCCTTGAACTTCTAGATTAGATATTATAACCCAAGCCCCTTTGAGATGATGAAGGAGATGTGCTTTCTGTTCTTGCCCTTTTGTTAAACTCAACCTTTCTGACCTCTCAACTTTTTTTGACCCTTAGCATAGTGGAGATAGATTTCTCCAAACCCAGCTTGTTTCTCCGCAACTTGTATCCCTCATTGTGTTACCTTTGCCTCTCCTCTCAATGGTATATGACCCGAGTCCCTATGCTGCTGTCCAATTAGATCCATTACCCTACATTAACATACTACCAGTAGTTGACCAAAACTTCAGAATATTGAAAGAGAATAAGCCCTACCATGAATTGAGAGGATTGTAGCATATTCTTCCAGTTCTTGAAATATAGTATAAGGGGTCATTACAATCCTCTTATTGGTTCTTCCCACATATTTATGTGGCTACAAACTTGCCTTTATTTGTACCACTACAATGCTTATCTTATGAATCTCAGGCTACTTCAGTCCTCCTTGAAGGATGTATCTTGTACAAGATGGGGCTTTGCTTATTCATTGCATTTGTATTATTTATTAACTATATTCATTCAAAGGACAAATTCCTTATCTCAGGAGTTGCAGAATTGAACATAGACAAAGAGAAATCATGCGAAACTGTTTGACCTTCTTGCAGTTTTTGAATTTAATAGGTCTGAAATCACGCTTGCATACTGGCCTTAAGAGGTTAGTGTCTTAGTATTAAAAGGATACGTGAATATTGGTAAGAGTTATGACTGTACATCTAGCTATGGAGTAAAAGTAGAGTTAAAGCAGCAACTTCCAATCATTATGTCTGTCCACAAACTCAAGGACATACTAGGTGAAGACAAAATATGTTAACTGATGTGAAAATTTTTGAAATTGACTCAGACTCTACAGTGTGAGGGCTTCGCTTACGATTAAAAGCAGTCCCTTTTAAATTGACAGAGAGAATGTCCATTCCAGCATCTCCCAATGCTACTTTTGTTAATCGTGCAATTTTGATTAAGGCTGCCTCCACAACTCGAGTCTCCATCACCTAGGATCCACCAAAATTATGCTTTGTAGTGAAATTCATTGTCCACGTGATTATGCCACACCTTCAACCTTTCTCGAAAAGTAATTAACTCCATGTAATTTACATATTGAATATTTTCACATTGAAAAATATGAGCTCACACCATGAGATGATCAAATGTAGGAATCACAAACATGGAGTTAAACCAAAGCACCGTAAGCAAAAGAGGAAATCTGAAGGAAGTTGGCAAAAAAAGAATTGACAATGATAATGATATCTACTTCAAAGTATAAACAACTATGTTCATCTTGAAAGCTTCCCTCTTTTTTCCTTTTCTTATTTTTGGGTGCAAGGAATTAACTTCTATTGAGTACGATCAAATTACATCAGATAAGGATAATATCCTATGAAAGCTCATACACATACAAAATCATGCAGAAAAGAAATGAGGCTGTTGTAACCAATCCGCAGATTGCAAATGCCATGAAGGCCCTATGGTTGTATTTGCAAAGAATAGACCTTGGTACCACTCTTTCATGAAAGAAAGGTCTCCTGGTTTGAAACATCAAGTTAAGGAAAATTTTCAAAGTAGCTACAAAGCATCCAATGAAAACTAAAAATATTACTGAGACGAACGGCAAAGCATGATTCTACAATTCAAACTCACGCAAAAAAGACTCCTGGTTCTAAAGCAACATCAGTAATAAAATATGATTTTCTCTCGCTGTCTGAAAGACATTCTCTTAAGGTGTGTGAAACTCTAGATCTGGCCAAAAGGTCTCCCAAAGGGGTAGATTATGTTACGCTATGGTAAAAGATCATCTCCATTCCCAAATCAGTTATAGAAGACTAGGACCAACAGAACTCAAAAGACACTGGCAATGATGGAAAGATGAGCCTCACCCTGCAATAAGCAAGAACCAGAAATAATCTAACGACAATATATTTGAGCACTTGCATGCCTTGTCCTATACCAAGAGAATGTCAAATGCCACATGGCATTTCTATCTCCCTGTCCCCAAAACCCCCAAAAAATCCTCCATGCTAAACCATTCGCTCTCGAGACATCAAGGTGAGAATATGCCTTCCTTAATAACATAGATTTACAAATAAAGTAGAAAATCAACAAGCTCATCAAGATGTTAATAACATAGATTAAAGAACAAACTAGATCAAACAGGCTGCACCAACCACCTAGATAATGAGGGACACTCTAACCCTTGAGAAGGTATTGCATTTCCTCCAAACGCATGACCAAAGTTCATGAGACCCTCTTGCACCCTCAATACATCCAGTTCCAAAAGTTGATCAAAATGTCATGTGCAGATGCTTCTTTTAAGGCCTTGCCTAAGATCTTTTGGACTTTTCAGTTTTTATTTATTGTTATCCCCTTAACGCCTAGGAGAAGCACTTAGGATTCAGTTGTACTCATGTTGTTTGATGGACCTTTTTTGGTCTCCTAAAGATGTTAACAAACAATCTCTCTCTCTCTCTCTCCATGGCAAGTGTATAGTATTTTCTTTCACCAAATGAAAAAGATCACAATTTGTTGATAGTAATCACCAATCTCTCAAGAGGACTTTAATATAATAATATCATATCATCTTGTATCTTTGCATTGGCATATTGTACTCATCCCCCCATTTTGCACCCAGGGGCGGTTTTGTTGCATCTAGTTTACTTTGTATTTAGGCTCAGATTTGACATTATGTACTTTCACTTGCATTGTATTGCGTAGCACTTAGATGATATTCGACGATGCCTCTTCTTTGTGGCACGTTGATTTTGTGCTATCTTGTATGCAGAGTTCTTGATGTCCCATGGGCCCATTTTGGCCTTTAGTGGACAATAATACACTTTCTTTCTTTCTTTCTCTCTCTCTCTCTCTCTCTCACCTACCTTGTTTGGCCTCTACATCGACAAGCTCGAGACAGTGATGCAGGCACAGGGTGGGGTAGGTTGCTCCCTCGCAGGCACGCTGATCCAGATACTACTCTATGCAAATGACCTGGCTCTCTTGTCCTCCTCAGCAAAGGGGCTCCAGAGACACCTTGACGCACTGCAGTCCTTTTGTGAGTCTCATGATTTGAAGGTCAACTTGGGTCAAACCAACGTTGTATTTTCAATACATCTCGAGCCGTCATGCGAGATGAGCATTTCACATTTGATGGGTCCCCTGTTGAGATAGTTTCATCATACACTTACCTTGGGGTCGTCTTTTCCGGACCCATCTTCACCATGAGACCCACGATGCATGCACCCGAGCAGAGGATATGCTTCATTGGCTAGGCTAGAGAGACAGTGCTTCCGCTCTCACTTTCAGGATCCACGAACCAAAGGGTTGCTTTTTGACTCCTTGTTCCGCCCAGCAGGGATGTATTGCAGTCCATGTTGGGGGCCAGACTTGTCGGCTACAGAGTGGGGCAAGGTGAAGCGGCTACAGGTTCTCATGTTATCACGGTAGATAATTGGTAAGCCCTCTCACCATATCATTTAGGCGGAGTTTGGGTCACCCCCATTATTACAGCTAGATACTGCATTTTAGGTCATCACGTATCTGTACCGAGTTAGGGAGTATGGGGATTACACATCCGGGCGTAGCAAGATACCATGGCTAGCATTGTCCTCTTCTATGGCACTTGTAGTAGGGGGGGACCAGAGGTGCTGGTATGCACGCACAAAGAGATGGTTTGCAGGACTCAGGCTCCACATGAACAAACTGCCTCCTTTCCAGTACAACATGGATGCTCCTTTTTCTTCCCTCCTATCACACGAGGTCAACCAGGTTATCCATGAGGATCTACTAGAGCTACACACATTCCGGACTTGGTTGGGCCCGAGTGATCTTCCAGTGAAGCTGGGCTTCTACAGAGATCACTTCTTACATATCACAGCGGAGGGTTTCATTGATCCACCGGGATACACGCAGATTCACCTACCCCACTCGCTGAGAATCTCTCTTGGGAAGTTCCGGGTCTCTTCACACAGACTTCATATTGAGAGTGGCAGAGCGGAGCGGTCACCCAGGGAGAGGCGCATATGCATACTATGTAACATGCAGGAGATTGAGACAGAGGAGCATTTCATCTTCAGGTGTCGTGTCTACTATCAGATCCAAGGGCATTTCTATTGCCTCTTCAGAGATAGTTATGGAGTTTTGGCCCGTTTCCTCTCCTACCCAGACCAATGATGTTTGGTTGCTTTCATTCATGAGGTGCTCAGACACCGCGATAGGATACTCCAAGCACAGAGACAGGAGCAGACTTCCTCCTCGACTGATACTTCTCAGAGCTCTATCAGGGAGTTCTTTCAGCCAGATCACATAGACCCCCACGAGGTGAGGCCTTGACATGACCGTGACCCGGAGGTTGTCTTGTTCTCATTTCACATGTCACCTCAGTTACCCATTCCACAACCATGCCATCCACATAGTCTTGTGCACTACCTCTTCTTCAACATATTGATTTGTTTTCAAGATTGGTGTGGTATTTTGTTTTCTCTTTCTTGGCTGATTTACATACTGGTATTCTGGACGATGTGAATCATTTGCATACACTACTTCTGAGAAAGATTTTGACCGCTTCCTTCTCACAGTCTTCAAATCACCCATACAATCTTGACCTCCAATAGTTGCATCCACCTTGCTAGCCACCTCATTACTGAGATCAATGAACTTGCATGAGTTGCTCCCTATGTCCCCATAAGAGTGCCTTCGAGATAGCTTTTCCAAACTAGGTCCACAACCCAAGTGTAGTCCCTTTAGATATTCTGTGTATCTTGCAGTTTGCAGCAAAGCACCCGTCATATCTGTCTCACAAGCATTTTTTAGTGTGACATATTTCACTCCGTCATTCGATGCCAACCAACTTCCATGGACAGACTCTGCAAGGTTGGCTCTAGGAACTAAAAACTGGTCAGATCCCTCCATGCCCTGTGCCACAACATAGATTAGTTTCCAATAATCAAAAAACAATAAAGTTGTGAATGAAATAACAATAGACCTACCTTGAGAATGTATTCTCCCCAATGAGCCACTCTTGCATGGCACCACACAATCCATGTTTCTAAAATGGAGATGTCCTTCTTATGTGCATGATGCTTGAACCACGAACGGAGGTTTTTCAACTCGATGTCTGCAGCTTCTTGAGATGGAGCATTCTTCCACTGTCTACACCTTAGCTTGAACTCCTCACGATCAAATGATGGAAGGAACTTAGCATGGTTTTCCAAGCTTTGCTCCCAATGGAATAAGCAAGATCTCTCTTTTTCTTTGAGCACCTTATTGGCATCACCATTGAATACCATTCTAATTGCACGCCAATTTGCTTGTGCCTCATCAGCCATAAACCCTTTAAATTGAGGCTTTGGGAATCCCTCCTTCTCCATGACTCTATTTAACATTTCCCAAAAAAGGATCTGGGCTTCTGTATCCTCAACCTTGAAATCCCCAATAGCAATAGTTTGTAGCTCTTGAACAAAAGGATTGTAAACATGGCATGCCATTGTATTCCAATCATGCATACGTTTGACAAAATCAAAGCAAACCCAACACGATCCTAACTCTCCACCTGGCCTCATCTTGTTCACTAGATCAACACCACTACCATGTCCCTTGGTAGACATCTTGAAAACATGACATCTTTCAAATGAAGAAAATTCAAGTTGTCCAGGGAACACCATGCTCTGAAAATAATCATATACACACTTTCTTTTCAGTTGTAAAAGAGCATCATAACCATCTGCAAAGGATCCACTTTCAATTTGGGCCTCCCTTTTCCAACGTGCGAGCCTACAGTTAAGAACATGTAGCATCAAAATCCCATTACTTATTTTTCATAAAAACTTGAGTACTTTTAATCACATTAAAAGGACAAGTATGCACATACCTTCTCTTGTCCAAAGTTGGAGTAATCTTCTCTAGTAATGATGTCAATTCAGCATCACTCATGGCTTTCAGATCATCTTGAATGACGGCATCCAATATTATTTTTTTTGCTAATGTTTTTTGCAAGGCTTTAGGTCTTCCCATCCCATCTCTTTGTATGAGCTTAGTCAACCTAGTCTTAACTTCCTTCACAGCACCTCTAGAACTTCCTTCACCAACGGGATGCAAATGATACCCTGAGTGTATAACACACCTCTTAAATTGTGTATCACCCTTGGGGTGTGGGTAACATAAGAATAGCCTACATGGGCACTCTTGCTCGCAGAAAGGACGAGCACCACAATGCAAACACTTAAGAGTACTATTTTCGCCAACATATGATCTTTGAGGACACACTCGTGAAAGTCTCCCTTGCCAATGCTTCTCATTGGCCTCTTTGGTTCTCTCCAAGTAAGGACAAAATATGTTTTTGCATTGTAGATGCCCACCACATCTTCGAATTCTAACTAAACCATCAAATCCTGTCATATTACTTGTTATATCATCCGTCCAAACATGGCTGTCGTATTTGGTTTCTGTCCCCTCAGCACGGTTAGGGAGGTCCGAAGCGGGAAGCTCAAACAAAATATTACCATCATACTTTACTGGAAGTGCATCAACTTCTTGTATTGTTGTTACAATGTCCATAGCTTTTTTGAGTGCACTTCTTGCAGGAAGGTTTTTCAAGAGAGGAACCAAACTCATGGTCTTATCGGATTGTTCATCTACTTGTTTTTTATCCGACACTTCCTTACTGATTTCTGTCAAAAGCTTTATACCTCTAACAATGAAGGTGGTTCCAAACTGAGTGTCAAGATGAAACAAGGACTCCTCACCTACAAAGGGAACCTCAAAGGACAAGTCGTCACACTTGCTATCAAGTAGTTGATGCAAAGAGATTGAGCTCGGTGAAAGTCCAAATGCTAAGTGAAGGTATTCCCTACTAATGCGTGCAACACCATTAGTTGTTGCAACTTGCAGTGTCTTCGACCTATTGCCATTGGACACAATTGCAAAATCCATGGAGCTTGTGGAACACAATCTCCCTTCCTTCAAGTGAAAGGAAAATTAGTCATTACCAGTTTTGAGATCTATTGCTAGCAAACGAGGCACAAGTGAGTAAGCATGTGAGCAACAGTAGTTCACGCACTTGTCTCCTTTCGAACTCTATACTGACCAACTCTCCACTTATAGTGCAAAAGCATAGAAAGAGGCCATCATTGTTCTTTGATACCAAATCAGCTAGACGATCAAACTCATAATATAACCACATTCATTGCCACCGCCACGTCCCAAGCACACAAGTCCTTGTAACCGCCAATTCAGAAGAATCTACTCATATAATCAATTCACAACATTCAGTCTGACCGCCCACGTTCCAAGCACTCAAGTTGGCACCCCACTTATCATTCATTGAAACTTTGGAGAGGATGGGGAGTCATAAAAGAGTCATGTTACTCAAGGTTGATTTTTCCAAGGCTAATGCACACGAAAAAGAACCACTACAAGTTAGTTTCGCTGGCGAAACTATATTAGCAGATGCAACTAGCTCAAAGAATGGATGGGAGGTGCTGACGGAAGCTTGGATGGAGGGTTTGTCAATTTCACTACACTAGCAAGTTTCAAGTTTATGGGAGCTGTTGCTTATATCTCTTACAGTTTCGGCGACAAAATTTAAGTAGTACGCTATGGGCATTTTTTAAACCATTTTGAATAGCACTAAAGGGATGTATGCTATGTGTGTTCTTATCAATTATGTTAATAGATTGTGTAGGCTAAGGCTAATGACTCTTTGCGATTGACAAGTACTAGATGCACCGAGTAGTATCCAATGCCCAAAGGAATAAGGGCCAAATTAGGGCTCTCAATCATATAATATTTTAAAATCTCATGCCCAATGTTTTGAGCAATGAAAAATATCAAAATGTCAGTACTTTACTTTAAACAATGGAAAACATCATCTTTAGGATACCTTTGCCGAAGAGGCCTTAAATGGGTGTGTATCCCTAGTATAATTTTTACTCTAAAAACAATCATACCAAAGGATGGAATAGTTGCGAGAGAAAAATCATGGACATGATGCCATCATTAGATCTAATGAAATAATAGAGCTCAAGAAGGTTAATGGATTGAAGGTGGTAGGAAAAAGTAAAGACATCATAGTTTCGCTGGCGAAACACTATTGGAGGCAATTTCATTTGGAGTTCACAACTATAGTTTCGCTGGCGAAACTAAACGGGGCGGAAAAAACGAAACTAAGCGAAGGAGGAAGGTCGAAGGGAAACGGAAGTGGAAGAAAGGAGGGTGGAGAGGGAGAGGGAGAAGGGGAGGCAGAGGCAGAGAAAGAGGCGAAACTAGTTCAGAGAGAAAGAGAAGGGGAGGCAGAGCCAGAGAAAGAGGCAGAGAAGACTAGTTTCGTTGGCACTAGTTTCGCTGGCGAAACTAGTTGGCGAAACTAGTTTCGCTGGCAAAACTAGTGAAGACTAGTTTTGCCTAGTGAACACTAGTTTCGCTGGCGAAACTAGTGAAGACGACTCCGGCTGCGCCCACGCCTACGCCTTCACTAGTTTCGCTGGCGAAACTAGTGAACACCAGCGAAACTAGTGAACACTAGTTTCGCTGGTGAAACTAGTGAAGACGACTCCGGCTGCGCCCACGCCCACGCCTACGCCTACACCTCCTTCTCGACCCTCCTTCTCGACCCTCCTTCTCCACCTACGCCTCCTTCTCGACCCTCCTTCCTCCTTCTCGACCCTCCGCCCTCCTTCTCGACCCTCCGCCCTCCTTCTCGACCCTCCGCCCCATCTGTAAGTGCTCTCTATCTCGTCTCCTCTGTAAGTGCTCTCTATCTCTCACACTTCGTAAGTTTTGTTTTCTTCGTCTTCCTTCTTCGAGCTTCTGCTCCTCCTCGGTCAGCAGTTTCCTCATTGATTTCCCATCAATTTCCTCCCATCTCGCTCCCCTTCTCTCCACAGTTCGGTGTGTCTTCCCCCTGCTTTCGGACACCACCCCATCCACATGAATATCTTATTCGTCTTACACAGCATCATCCCGCCTGAGAAAGAGAGACAGATTCGGTGATAGGCTTCTTTCGTCCCTTTTGAGGAGGATGATAAAGAACTTTCAGAGGATTTGGAGTCCATTTGATGTAAGATGAGCGATGGCGGCACTTTGATTTGGAGAGGGACAGAGTGCCAGAAGCACTGCCCATTTGCGCTGGGCACAAATGTCTCCTGGCAGAGCCAAAAGGCCTTGTGGTGGCTCGACTCTCCATTTGCGCTGAGCGCAAATTGGCAGAACCGAATGGCCCCTTCTCCCTTTGGAGGCTTGACAAGCCTTTGCGCTGGGCGCAAACGAGTGTTGGAAGGACCAAATGCCATATATGGATAGTTTGGCGAGGGGAAGACGGGGCCATTTGCGCAGAGCGCAAACAGCTCAGCCCAGAGCCAAACGGAGCCCAGGGGACAGGCTAGCCAGCATCATGCGAACATATGCATCTCTGGCCTTCGAATAAGCATCACGGGAGAAAGGGCAACAATACGAAATTTGGGAATCAGTCTGAATTTCCATGCTTTCTTCTGTTCAGCTGAATTTCTCCCGTGCCTTCACTCTGTCATTTTTCAGATGGTTACACTCTGTCATTTTTCATTTAATCATTTCAAAGATGGTTTCACTATGTCATTTATTTGTTTTTCTTCTTGTGTAGGTGAGCTTATTGAAAGTTGTGCAACAAATGCCTCCAGTAAGTTTGGTTTCTTTTTCTTTTTCTAGTTGCATTTCACCTTTGCATTTTTGCAAATCTTGTAATTGAGTTCTTCAAACGTGTAGAGAAAGAAACGTGATGTGTCTAGTCCTATCACAAGGAAAGGTGGCAAAAGGAAGAAGCAAGAGTCAGAGGTCAAGAATGAACTGAAGGAGCTTGAGCAAGTTGACATTGAAAATGATATTGGGGATCCTGAGGACAACAAGGATAAAACTATAGATGATCCATCCAACAAAGTAGGAGTTAAAATGCCTGATGGGTCTTCCAAGGATGTTGATGATGTCACAAGAGAACATTGGGACAAGAATTGGAGCTTAGTTAATGATGAGTTTGAATCAGAGATAATTGGCACACCATGGAGCTTTCTATCAAACAAAATGTTCTTCGTGTGGGAAGGAAATCATCGTACGGCATCTTGGATGGAAAGCATAGAAGAGCTTTACACAAATATCAAGTCTAGACACATTAGAGTGCAAGCTCAAATTATTGAACCGGAAGCAAAGGATGAGCTTAAGCTTGTTGCTGCTCTACAAAGATTTAACTTGTAAGCCTTGTTGCTTATGTTTACTATATTGAGATGGTAAGTGCTTGTAAATGAAACCAATTTTGATCCATTTAAGTCAATGGTTGCAGGCTTAATGAAGATGCAATTTGTTACTAATCTCAAGGATTATTTGTACCACACAAGCACACTCGTATCCTGTGATGCTCAATATTTTACTCAAGATTTTAGTGAGGAGGAGAAAAAAGCTATTGAGTTGGCAAGACAGAAAGAGGTTGGAAGTGGACGAAGGGTGTGGTATCCCCTCACCCAAACTATTCTTGGGAGGATGGTATTTGCTGTAAGTATTAGTTCTTTAGTTTATATATTTTCTTTTTTTGTGACTTTGCTTTGTGTTCCAATAACATTATGATGAGATTATCTGTTTATGTTGAAAGGGGAAATGGAAATCAGATTTTGAGGCTCAATGCAAGAAATTGCATTCTTCCATGCCAAAGGATGAGAGAGAGTCCAAGATTCATGAGATTAAAAAGACTGTGGGAGCAACATATCGAAGAAAGATTACACGGGTAAGTTTTCAATTTACCAAATTTTGTATTTATAGATCACAAATTTGAATTTGTAGTCCACAAAATTCTACGTTTTATATCTCAGATATTTGAATTTATAGTTTGCAAATTTGAATTTATAGTTTTCAAATTCTAATTTTACAACTCATAAACCATAATATATGATTTGAAAATTATAAATCTATAGTTACAACTTGCAAATTTTTAGTTTGTACTTTGAATTTGTACTTTGAAAACCTTAATATATGGTTTGTTGTGTGTATCAAAGTCTCTTCTAAAACTTTACTATTTGGCAGATGCTTTCAATAGTCAATCCTTCCCATGGCAAGGAGTGGTTTAATATCCTTTGGAATTTACCATTTGAGGATACATCAATGAAGATCACTTTGGAGAAGCTTTACCAAGTATCAATTGCAACCTATTCCAAGGCAAAGCAACTATCTATTCTTTCTCTTCTTGGTGCAGATGACAATCTAAAGGAGAGTTATGGGATGCCTATGACTGACCATGGTTTCATACCTTGGCTTGCAAAAGAAGTATGGATGGACCATGTGTTGGGAGATGCTGGGCGATTGCTTGACCAAGTGATGAAATCATCAAGCATTGAGGGTGCAGCTACACTTTCAGACAGTCCTTCTATTCTGGAATACTTTGATGGCATTATAGTGAGACACAGGCCTTTTTTGTTTGAGCCTTTTGCTTCATTGATGACAGTTGCTGTTGTTCCATCCAAGCAAGTTGATCTTACAAATGCCAGCAGACGATTGGTTTACAGGTGCGTTTTGGCTTTCGTTTTCAATGGAAAGATATCTTTGTAATACCTTGCATTCTCTTATATTATCCTAAAAATCATTTAGGTATCTCCATTATCTGGCTGCAAATAAGAGTCTTAAGGTGGTACCATCCATTTGCAAGGCTTGGACTATGCTTGCACCTGCTACTTATTGCATGTACACCTCTCATATTTTTAGAGAGAAAAAGCATAAGGATGGTCATATATTGCTTACGGAGTGGGAAAGGAAGCACTGCCCTTGGTGGATCGAGATGAAGGCTGGAACATGTATCGAGGAAGAGAAGGAAACTTATGATCGCCATTTAAAAGGTGAGTGCAAGTCAAACTCGGGTTCGTCGGGCAACATGGATGAGGCACAAAAGAAGAGGCTTGAAGAGGAGCAAAAAGCAATAGTAGAAAAGCAAAAGGCAAGTCATGTGACTCCAAATAACAAACGAGGTGGAAGACCTAAACCAACGGGCACTTCTAACACAGGTCTATTTTCTTATAACTCTTTCTTTCATGTTTCAAAGTGATTAGAAGCTTCCTACAAATTTAATTTAGGATTCTTTGTTATTGTAGACAATGATCCACGAAAGGAGGAGTCTCTTCTTAGCAAGAAAGTGTGTAATACGGATATGGTTTATGTTCCTTTGTCCACTTTCTCATCATTTGCAACTCGTATCTCACAAGAAAACTACAAAGTTTGGGAGTATGATTATGTATCACTTGGAAAAGAAGTTAAGCAATACAAGTACGATGGGGCTTTTCAAATCATAAGAAATTTTTACCATGAACTTGGTGGCATGAAGAAGTCACACAATGGAAAAAATGCTGCATGGAGTGTGGATTTTTGCTTGATTGACCTTCCTACAGGATCTATAGTGAGTGGAATCAAGGGTGGAATCCCTGGATGGAACATTCTAAATGAGGAGCATATCTCATGCTCACTTGCTATTGCTTCATCTGTGATGGATGATTATGGATGGACATTGATGATGTGTTCACCTGTATCCACTTCATTCGTTGAGCGTTTGGCAAGACAAATGAGACTAGAGGTTTCTTGTAGGTGAGCAATATATCACAGTTGATAATGTCTATTTATGTGAATTGCATTCAGCTATTGGTATCTTATAGTTAGTACATGTAGATGGATCGTGGAGACGGGAGATTGCATTGATGTTGCGGATAATGTTGGCTTTGGTGTCAAGGTATGTCATTTGGCTATTTACATGATTGTCATGTTCTTGTTTGTTCGTATTTTAGTATTCTCCATTAACTTTTTCAATCTATGTTTTATGTAGATTACTGCCTTTCAAATCCTATTGTTCTCTAGGATTGGCAAGAAGGCACATCACTATCTTGATAGGGCAAATAAAGTTTCCCAATCCCTTAAGGTGTGCATGGACAATTATTTCATCACTCATTACTTGCCTTCAAGTGTACGGTGCATAAAAGAGGGAAAGGGTGGACAGTGGCGTGGTGGGTTGGAGAAGAGTAGCTCCATGATGTTGATGTTCATGGAGTTGTTGTGTCCGATTGGAGGCTCTGTGCTTGAGCTTGGTGCAGGTACAGCACCTGGGATGAAAGCAGCAATTCACTCAGGACGTCCATGCATGGCAGTGGACAATGACAAAGAGATTTGCACAGGATACTTAGAAGGCATGCTTAGAGACAACTTCACAGAGGCAGGGCCTTCAAGTGTGAATCAAGCAGTCCTCATGATAGATGATGAGGAGACAGACTATGACTTTGATGCACCTCTTGATTAGTGAGTAATTTATTTGATCTATGTGTATAATTTAAGCATGGTTAGATACTGACTAATTGAGCTTAGTGTTCTGCCTTGCTATGCAGAAGATGTGGCTACCCAAATGGCAGGAGATAGCACATTCGATTATGAGTTGGTGGAGAGGCATCATGGACATCTAGACTACATAGATGACTTGGCTGATGAGGTCTAGAGAGCATGTCCTGGCTTTTTATGGATTGATGCAAAACTTAATTTCTCATGTTTTCATTATCATCTCATGTAGACCTGGTTTCTTATGGATGGATAGCCATTACCTTCTTATGCAAACCTTAACTTCTTATGGATTGATAGATTATGGCTTCTGAATCATGTGATTTTAATGTTCTCTGACCTAATAATATGAACATGTCATAGTTGTTTTGGAAATGTATGGCAATGTATGGCAAGTTGTAATTTTTAGGTTTGAATTTTTAGGTGAATTCATAGTTTACATCTTTGATTGTTAAAATATATATCCGTCCCTCTATTGAGTTTCGAAAGACTAAAAACAAATAATTGTTGGCAATCTCACAAGCTTGAGGGGAGGTATTAATAAGCATATCTACTTAAAAGTGAACAATGCCACTAGTCCTAATTTTGTTGGCATGTTGAGGCTTATAGAAAATACAATGAATGTGCAAATATAATACACACAATTGCATCATGAGAGCATTTAAACCAAGGGTATATGTCTTTGGCTCTTTGTACCTTGGTACATGCATGCAGCTAATATGAGAGCTGTCGATTGAGGTTTTTAAAAAAAAATATTCCATAAAAAAACATTCATTCAAGTATAACTCCATTGAGTGTTGCTCGGATAATCCGCTCAAGGGTTTCCGCTCATAATATGTACGCACCCTAGAAAGTCAATGTCTATGGGATATCTCCCAATATGACACGTGGCATGTCTAGGACTTACTACACTATAAAACCACACCGAGACCATCTAGAACACTCAATTTAGACTCACTTTGGCTTCATATTCCAACACCCCCCCATGAAAGCAAGGTGAGAGACTACTGAAATGGAGCCAAGAACATAACATGACAATGACAATCATCAGAACTGTGCATGCCGGTCTAGAACTAGACATGGTTCCCACACAATCTTAGAGATAAGTGAGCATGGCTTAGAGGCTAGTGAGCATAACATAGAAATCTCATCTAGCATGGCTCAGCAGAGGCTCATCATGCATGGATGCATGACCAACTCAGAGGTCTAGG
The DNA here is from genome assembly GCF_047967505.1 of Dipteris shenzhenensis. Classification (NCBI taxonomy): domain Eukaryota; kingdom Viridiplantae; phylum Streptophyta; class Polypodiopsida; order Gleicheniales; family Dipteridaceae; genus Dipteris; species Dipteris shenzhenensis. The sequence goes on from NC_141599.1 coordinate 37,048,139, forward strand.
AGACCAATGTACCAACATCCTGGAACTCTCAAGCCAGGCCTGATAAACAAATAGACTTATCAAAGCCAACACATTTGGCTGCCACAGTACATCCCCCCTTGGCTTCATAATAGGACATGTTAGGAAGCCACACACCAAAATAGGAAAACCAATATATCTTTTTAGGAGGACTATCCAAGGCAGAGGACCTTTAGATTCAATGAAAACCAAACACTCAATACATATCATTTTAGGGGGACTACCCAGGGCAGAGGACCCCAAAATACATCAAGCTGTAAGAATAATAAAAATAGATCTCTTAGGAGTAAGAGATGTCCTCCAAGTAGCCACTGCACATATGTGCACATCCTTGCTAGTCGATGAAGCACTAGGCATGGATGTCCCAAAATATGTATCGGTGAAGTCCATGGGGTAGCTACATGGAGCGGTTATGGCATGACTCTCAAAATAGAAGATGAAGAGTCACCCAAAAGTCGATGTAGAGGCCTCGGGTACCACGAGCAATCGGAAAGTCGATCAATGCGAAGAATCTCAGGCACCAATCAGATAAGTAATATCGGGGAAGTCACAAGCACTCGAAGAGTCAATCAATGTGAAGCTCGGGCACCACGAGAGCTCAGAGAAGCAATCGTTCGATAGTCGAGAAATATCCAGAGCTCACATCGATCGGTACGGGCAATCATAGATCGATGCCGGGCCGTGTCATGCTTGGGAGCTCTCAGGAGCTTACATCAATCTCTCCGGGCCAAGTGAGAGAGGACAATGTCACCAGGCCAAGTGAGAGAACAATGTCAGGAAGTAGAAGACTGATGCCAATGCCGGGAATGCGAGGAAGAGAGAATTCAGAGGCACATATGAGCTGTAGAAAAATGCAGGCAGTATGGGCAGCTCATTGCAGGCACTCAGCAGAGAAATAATGGCGGATTCGGCGACTGTTGCAGGAGCAGCAGCGTGGGCAGAGAGCGCAGCATCAGCGTGGGCAGGAGCTGGAGCAGCAGCGTGGGCAGGATTTGCAGCGTAGAGCAGCAGTTGCGTGGGCAGGAGCTGGAGCAGCAGCGTGGGCAGCTTCGGGTCAGCAAGAGCTTCGTGGTAGGGCAGCAAGAGCTGCGTGGTAGGGCCAGCAAGAGCTGTGTGGGCAGCTTCGGGGTAAGGCAGCAAAGGCGGGTAGAAGAGCAAGCAGAATGGCGGGCTTGTTTGCTGCTTGCTGCGGGCTGAATGGTGAGAACAGAGGAGCGGGCAGAAGTTCCGCAGGATGGTGGGCAGAGAGGTGGCTCAGTTGGCGGGTGCTGCAGCTCCACATGGTCCTTCCTTGCTGAGGCTCGAGGTCTTCAATGGTGAGGCTTGGGTAGGAGGAGAAGAGCTCAAGATGGAGAGGCAAAGGAAGAAGGGAGAAGGGAAGGGGAGCTCCTCCAAGAGAAGAGAGGGCAGCTTCTCTTTCCGGCCACCCTCTACCTCATGGAGAAGCAAGGAGGAAGGAAGGCTCTGATACCATATGAAGAGACATGGTAGCTAGCTAGGAACGGAATGGAAATATGGAAAGCATAATGAAAGGAAAAATGGAAGGGAAAGAAAGTACAAGTGCAAGGCAATAACCAAAATACTCACAATGTATTGATAGCTTGATGTTGACTCATGTAATAGTGTGACACTAGACTCTAGAAAGTCAAAATGTTTGTGGGATATCTCCAAATATGACACATGGTATGTCTAGGACTCACTAGACTATAAAACCACACCGAGACCACCTGGACTACTCATTTTAGACTCACTTTGGCTTCATATTCCAACAATGCCCAAATTTTTTGCATTCAAAACAAGCACCTGCAAACATACCCCACTTCATCTTGTAGAATGCACTTCCCATAGCCACATTGTTGACAGTGACAGAATACGATTCAGGTGTGGGATTATCAGTATCCCAAAATATACAAAATCGATTTAAAATCCCATTTGGTCTCAGAGGATAGACCACTTTGCCCAAAGAAGCTGCAATTTTGGGCATGAGGGAAGCCAAACACTGTGGAAAATCAACCACTTCCACCCATACCGGACAGCGATGCCTGATAAGTGTTTGATAGTCCCTGATCGGTAACCATGGAAGGACATGGACCATTTGCTATCCAAAAAAAAGGGGAGAGTGCTCCAGTAGCATTCATTTATGCTCCTCATCTGACATAATAACTTCAAAAGCCTCCAGCTGCATAATGGACCTTGCGAACAAAGGAACCATCAAGTGTCTTTGTTAGCCAATTTTCAACTTCTACAGCAACAGGCATACGACCTGGAAAGAAAATAATAACCACTAGCTTTGCATAGTCCCTCACAGGATAAAAAATGTCATCCACCTCAACCATAAGACCAACTTTCCAAGATTTACGAGTATCCTCAACGCCTTCATGCATAACATCATAAACCAACTTGGCTTCAAAGGAATCATGAAGAGGGTCATCCTGACCCTCTGCCTGCTTCTACTTCTTATGCGAATAAATTTTCATATCAGCCATTAGCAGGAAACCTTGACAGCAAAGCTGTATTCTATCCCAAACTGTCTTGTACCTCTGATGTATCTCAAGACTCTTTTGGCTGCATTCTAGTGAGACTGCCTCACGCTCTGCTCTACTCTCCCGCTAACCCTGCTGAACTCATTGTCCGCACTTGCTTGCCTCTCTCTCTCCGTCAATGATCATCTATCTTTCATCGATCCCTCTCTCTTGCCCATCCGTCGTAGATCCTTTCAGTTGCTCCTCTGTCGTCGTCAGTCCTCCTGTTGCCAGCTTGTGACTCGTCGCTCGACCGGTTGCTAGTCCATTGCTAGCCCTAGCTAGCTAGCCCATCACTCAACCCGTGTAGCCTAGCCCTCCCTCTAGCTAGCTCTCGCCATCTTTCCGTTTCTCAACGCCCCCCCTCCCCTCCGACAGCCTCTTCTTCTCCGCTAGCCATTTCCTCACCGCCATTTGTGTCCCCCGCCATCTGCTGCTGTTCACCGGGTTGCCTTTCGCCCATGTGGAAGTCCCTTGCCACGTGACATAGCACATGTATGCTTGCCACATTGGATGGACAAAAGTAGTAGAGCCCAAACCGCCTTCACAACCACCCTCATCCACATTTAAATCAAGTGAACAACACCATCAGAAGGTAAAAGGCTTTCATTGAAACTCCTTGTCTCTACACACCTCCGGATTACAACTCATACTATACACTTCCATCAAAGCCTTTAAAGCTTGATTACCACATATAACCACATATCCATGATGCCCACACGGAGTACATGAGTGCTCCCATGACTTCACCACAATACGGAACTCCACTCATGACACTATGAACACTTGGTAAAGGGCTACTATGACGGACATATGTCATCCACGATCAACATTGCCACTCTGGATACCATGATGTACTCGAAAAAGCTGCTTACACAAGATCTGATTGAACACCAGCAAGCACACACACAAGTTGAACATCACACATGTACACATGTACAAGATGAGTTTGGGGTTTCCAAAAATCTTCACACAACGTCATCGTTGACACGTGGTAGTGTCACGTCAGCCTTGACTACCATCCATGTCAGCAAACTGCTTGCCATGTTAGTCTGACTGCCACATCAGCACAGATTCCCATGTCATCTTTCACTACCACGTTAGCAGACAACCCTGACTAGTACATAAGCAAACAGTGCCATGAAAAATATAAAATGCCATGCCAACTGTTGTAGCTCCTCCACATAGGATCCGAACCGCTGTGTGGACAAAAATGTAAATATGTTTTTTACTTGTTGCATGTTGATGGGTAGGTGCATAGCTATGTATATAGCTAGTTGGTGGTGGCATTGAGTTCTGGACACTCCCAAAAGGACTCTACATTGATGTACAGATGGTAGAAACTTCTACAGGGATTTCTAGAAAATGATGAAATGCAATGTGGTTGTACCAGACTCCCAGAGCAAGGGTGTCCAGTGTGTGGTCAAGTGAAATGTTTTTGGGGTTATGTAAGTCAAGTCATGAAGGGTTTTTTATATATTTTCCTGAGTCAATGTGTACTTGGATGTTACCCATGTCAAGGGGCTTTTTATTTGTGTGTACGGGGGCGCATGCAAGTTTTAATGTGCATGCTAATGTGTGTGGAATCGTGTGACTAAAGGTCCAAAATGTGCATTTAATGTGATTTGGGGGAAATGTCTTGAGAGTGGTAAAATGTCACTGATGAGGTGGCAAATTAGGCTGAGGTGGCTGGACTGATTGGGAAGGCATCGTGCTCATGCATGTGGCTACATGATAGAAGAGGGAAGCTTCTGGTCGATGAGTAAGCATGGTACGTGGAGCTTGGGCTTGCAGATAAAGGAGAAATTTTTTTTTTTTGCAAAAAGAGACTTCTATTAAGTATTAAAGAAAAACCGTTAGAGCAAGCTCCATACGGGATACATCATGCAATGCACGAAAAGCTCAAGAGCCAAAAAGAAAGGATTGAGGCTGAAAGTGCCATCTCAATCCGGTAGAAGCCTCCGAGAAAAAGGGAGAACCCCTCCAAACTCGAAGAAAAATAGTCCTTCTAGAAGAGGCTGCCCGTGAAGAACCCTGCATGCTAGCCCATATGGCTATCAAGGTGTGAACCGTGTCAGTCCAAATACCCGTGAACACCTGTAATGGGTGTATCTGGGTGCCATCCAAGGCCTCAGTACATCTGGCTCTCCAAATGTGCCAAGAGGAAATGCTAGCCAAAATCTCCCAAGAGGTGTCCACTGAAACATGAGAAGCTCTGAAAGGAGTAAGTGGTACATCCTGTAGAGAGCAGGGCTCTATCATCTGCCGGCGGACCGAGAGTGCCCAAGAAGAAGGCTCACCCTCATAAAACACCTGGGGCCCGGTAAGAGATAACCATGCGACCGAGCCCCAAGTCATGAAGAAAGGGGATGTGTGAAAGATGCTGAGTATCCGAGCAACCCCTTTCCAAACAGTCCTCGCCTGACTGCAGTCCCAAAGGCAATGTCGCACTGACTCCTCTGCAGAGTGACAACGAGGACAAGTGGGATCAGCCCCAAAACGTGATCTCCACAGGTTCACTGCAATCCCTCCATGAATAGAAAGCCAAAAGAAAAGAGTGATCTTTCTATTTCTGAGGGATTTCCAGAGCCTCCTCCAGAAATTTCTACGCAAGTCTGCGGTGATGAAGAAGCTTTCCCAATGGGGGGTTCTGGAGGGAATCCAACCCCTACTGTTCAGCTGAAACCTCCTGGCATTACCAACCGTGAAACGAAAGAAGGGAATCCCCCTCTCTCGGTGCCCATGATCTATCCATTCCCACTCTCCTGGGTCCCACTGCAAGCACCTGATAGGTGCACCTCCATATAACCACAACCTCCAGGATCCCAAGGCCAAGAGCAGAGGGTCGGGGTCTAAGTACCACTGCAGGCCCGCTCCAAGGTCCACAAAACCAGCAATCCTGACAGGCTGAAAGGCAACCTCAAGAAGAATGCCATCCCTGGATGTAGAAAGTAAACCTCCATCCCCAACATCAAATACCAGAGCGTCTTCCCCGAGACCTCGGAGAGCGATCACCTGTAAAGGAACTGATGTCCGCGAAAAAGCTCCCATCCAAGTGGTGGAAGTAATAGGCAGCTCAACTGTCCATTCCACCGGGATGGCTGCATCTATCTGCTGAATCCTGCGTGCTACCCCTCTGAGGTGACTCACGGACTGCAGTCTCTGATCCACAGGTAGCCTGATAAAAGATTTCCAAGTGCCTACTGTGTAGGCGGGGCCTCTCTCCCATTTAGACCACTGCATGTAATGGGAAGTGCCCAATGGTCTGGCATGCTCGTCAAGAATACTATCATTCCAAATGATCGGCTGCCTATCAATCTCTTCGACGGTAGAAGGAGGAATCCTTCGAAGAGTGTTCCTGAAGCTCCCCCAAGCTTTCAGGATGGCAGTCATGAGAGGAGAGGCAGGAGATCTGAGAGGGGCTGATGTGAAAATCCAGCGAGGGCTGTCTACCCAATCATCTCCCAAGGTTGGTGTGCAAGCCTGAATGCGTCCAAAAAAGAAATCCTTCCAAGGTTCCTGCCCAGGCATGAGTCCCCTCACCACCACCTTACAAAGCAATGCCCTCCACTGCAAGTCCGGGTCAATGACATTAAGGCCCCCTTCACATGTAGGGAGAATAATGGTCTCCCAGGCCACCCTTGCTGCAACATCTGCTGTGCCATCAAGTCCACTCCATAAAAAATTCCTGACTGGTCTGATGAGCTGAGTGATGCAATCCCTAGACCGGCACCAGCAAGAACACACGAACCAGGAGGTGGCCAAGAGAACCTGATTCACTACCACAACTCTAGATGCAAGGTCGAGTTTGGCAGAGCTCCAGAATAGGAGCTTTTTCCTTATACTTTCTAGTACTGGGGCAAACTGCTGTGCTGGAGAGATGTCCAATCCTACCTGGCATCCCAAATACCTGATAGGAACACCCCTCTGAATCCAGGAAAAACCAATGTCAACACCCCAGCCTGGAGTGTCCTCATCACTGATCCAAAAGCCAAAGGATTTATGCCAGTTAATGTGTGCCCCTGCAGCTGAGCAAAAAATATCCAAGGCTGTCCGGAAAGAAACAAGTGACTGCAAGGAGGCCTGAATAAAAATAGCAGTGTCATCAGCCAACTCACAGTCAAAAAGCTCCTGCTCCTGTCTCAAGGGCAGTCTCAGCCCAAAAAGCTCAGCCTGAGATCTAAGGAAGATACTCATAGCTTCTGCCACAAAAAGAAAGAGGAAGGGGGCTAAAGGGCATCCCTGACGAACTGATCTGGAAATCTGAAACCTGTCACCCCTTACCCCACCAATCAAAACCTGGCTGTGGGCTGATCTGTAAAGGGAGGCCACACCTCTGATCCAAGCATCTGAAAATCCAAACCGTAGAAGAGTGCCCTCAAGAAAACCCCAATCTACTCTGTCATAGGCTTTCTCGAAGTCCAAGAGTAAAACTGCTAGCCTCTGCCCACTCTGCATAGCCCACTCTGTGGCTTCCCAAAAGGAAAAGATATTATCAAAAATGCTCCTGCCATGCACAAAGCCTGTCTGAGTATCATGGATCAGGTCTGGAAGAAGGGGCTGTAGTCGGATGCTGATCGCCTTGGCAAGGATTTTGTAAAGTGTGCCCAAAAGAGTGATGGGTCTCCAATGGGATACAAAATTCCTGTTGCCACCTTTCGGGATAAGGTGAATGAGTCCCTCGGTCAATGAGTCAGGCATCTCACCCGAGTCCCAAATGCCCTGCAGGGCTGAAGTAATATGATCACCTATCATATCCCAAAAGGCTATAAAAAAAGGAGGAGTAAGACCATCAGAACCAGGGCATTTGCCCTTATGAAGGGCAGAAAGAGCAGCCTTGAATTCTGTGTTGGTAAAGCGTGCATCAAGTGAGCATAACATCTCTGGGGTGACCAACACAGGTAAACTCTGCCAAACTTCACCTCTAGCCGCCTCTCTGGCCTGTGAGTTCGGATCTGCGGAAAGAAGGGAGGTATAAAAATCTGTCGCTAAATGCATGACGGTTTCCGGATGGGACTGCAAAACTCCGTCAGAGTCAATAAGCTGCCTGACACTCTCTCTACTATGTCTGGGGCCAAGTGTAGAGAAAAAATGTTTATTGACTCTCCCTCCCATTTGTATCCAAAAGGACTCCCGAGCATGGAAGGCATACTCTGCTCTCTGATCAAGCAAGGTCTGCAAGTGAGCCCTTGCGGCAGCAAGGCGCTCCTGTACCCAAGCATCTGATGGTCGTTTCTGCTCCTCCCTCTGAAGGGCTGCCAACTGCCGGCGGATACCGATCTCTCGCCTGAGTACCTCATCTCGTCGAGCACTAGCAACTGAGTGATAGAAGTCGCTGATACTGTCAAGTGCTGTGGCCACATGTGAAGGACCGGCCACCCCCCCCTGCATATGAGAAACCCAGATCTCCAACACTACCTCTGTGAGAGTCTCATCCATGTATAAGGCGTCTGGGATCCTGATACTGTGAGACCGTCCTCTCAGATGAGGCTCTGAAATGGACAAAATTACCGGAAAATGGTCTGAAGTGGAAACACCGGGTGCAATGCAAACTGTCCCCCCTCTATCAAGAGCCCAGTCATCCACATAGAATCTGTCAATCCGAGCATGGATAGGCATCTGCACCCTATGGTTCGACCATGAAAACAAAAGTGACTGAGACTGAACAAGAAATGCATCATCTGACCAAACATCTCTGCCACTAAACCTGAACAAGAAGGCATCCCAGGCTGCTCTCTCAAGGGAGTGGATACCACCTTCTCTGCCCCCTTTCTTATCAGAAGGTGCCTCAACCATGTTGAAGTCACCTCCAATAATCCATGAATCCGCAATGTCAGCCCACGAGAGCAACTCTTTCCAAAACAAAACACGGTCCCCTCTGTTGTTTGGAGCATAAAGGTTGAGGAAACCAACCTTACATCCGTCAATCAGAAGTAAAACCCACTGTGCCCTGGAGGGGGTTATGGTACCGTGTCCAATGACCAGAGGGAGAATAGAGTCTGAAACTGAAATGCATGTACCTCCTCTGGTTCCCAAGGCAGGAAGCCAAAAAGTCCGGCCTGAAAGCAGCTTACCTGACTTGGAGCAATCTCTGAAATCCAGTTTGTGTTCCTGAAGAAAAAGAATGTCTAGGGAACCACCTGAAACACCTGGATGGATCTGATTCCTGATCAGCTGTCTGCGACGGCGATGAGGGATGCCGCCCAATCCCTGTATATTCCAACTGGCTATCCTCATCGGCGGGAGGAAGTGGGTTGGAATATCTTACCCGACCTGGTGGCGGAAACAGAAGCCTCTACCGGAGCAGACCTCCTGCCATACACACGAGGTCCGAGGGGAGGAAAATCCACAAGTGAGAGAGAGAAGGATCTCTCAACAGGGATGCCGATAACTGGCTCTCCAAAAGTAGAGGGTACAAAATCATCATCTGGGAGGCAAGAGAGGTCCTCCAAAGCGGAAAAAGAGTTCCGCTGAGCCAGTCCTGGGGAGGGGGTACGAAGGATTCCTACCGAAGCAGGAAGAGAATGTAAAACCCCCTTCCCTCTGTCGAAAGAGGGAGGCACCTGTACTGGATCCTGATCAACAAGTGGTGCAGACGAGGTGCCAACTACCTGCGCTGCTGAGGAAGGTACAGCCTGATCCAAGGGTGGAGTCGAACAAGGCTCCTGAACAGTAGTCTCCTCCTGAGGCTCCAAGGGGGTAGCCTCCGAAGAGGTGGAGGAGTGAACTAGAGTAGAGGGCCTAGCCGCGACCGGAACCCACCGTGGGCCAGAGGTGGGGTGGGGTGCTGAAGGGACTCGAGTAGCCCTAGGAGAGGGGGGAGCCCGAGTCTGAGGCCGTATCTGTGGAGCGGTCGGTCCTGCTCCAGCTCTCTGTCGTAAGCGAGTACGAGCTGGTTGCTTTGTGGGCCTCTTTTTCTTCTTTGGGCAATCTTTGGCGAAGTGCCCCGAGGATCTGCAAATCCTGCACTGGTCCTGCCGACCTGCAACCTCAAATCTCTGGCGGAAAAAAGACCCATCAGGTCGCTGTAGCATGATATGATCATCTGAAATACTGGGGTCCTGGACAATGACCCTAACCCTGGGTACCCCGTCCATCCTGACCGCCTCAGCAGCCGAAGAGGGCTCGCCAGGGAGAGGGGGGATCTCTGCCACCACACCAAACCTCTCGCCAATAACTGAAAGAAGCCGGTGATAGACTGAGGGAAGACCAGGGAACCTGATGAAAACAGAAACTCCCTGCTTGTCCTCTTCAACCGGGTCAAATCCCAGTTGAAAAGGAAACAAAAAGATCCTCCTGTAGCCTAGAAGTAAAAACCCGGCCTGTAGCAGGTCTCTCGTGACGTCCGGGGAATCTAGGCACACCTGAAAGAAACCCCGTCCCAACAAACGAACATCCTTGAGGTGGGGGGCGAGGTCCTGAGGAAGCGCTGACAGCATCCAATCTCTAGCTTGTGACCTGGAGGGGTGTGAGCCATGAATGCGTGCGAAGAAAGTCGTGGAACACTCATGTTCGAAATCCTTTTGCAACTGCTGTAGCTCGTCTTTTGAAAAAATTACAGTTCTCGCGGCCGGTGTGAGCGGAGACGGATTGACTGAATGGGAACCCATTCGTCAATCGAGGTGTGTTGGCCGATTCAAACACAAAAATAAAAACTCCGTCCGCTTTCCTGAATCCCAGGAGACCCCTATAAGAAAATAGGGGTAATCCAGAAGAAGGAGAGGATGAAGGAGAAGGGAGGGAGAAGGGAGGAGAAGCAGCAGCAGGCTGCAGCCGGGGGGAAGCAGCAGCAGGAGCGAGGGGGGAGCAGCAGCCTGCAGCGGGGGGGAAGCAGCAGCAGGTGCGGGGGGGGAGCAGCAGGAGGCTGCTGCGCAGGGGGAGCAGCAGCAGGCGCGGGGGGGGAGCAGCAGGCTGCTGCGCAGGGGTAGCAGCAGCAGGCGCGGGGGGGGAGGAGCAGCAGGCTGCTGCGCAAGGAGAGCAGCAGCAGGCGCAGGGGGAGGCTGCTGCGCAGGGGGTGCAGCAGCAGGCGCGCAGGGGGGGGGGGAAGGCTGCAGCGCAGGGGGGGAGGCTGCAGCGCGGAAGGGGCAGTGTAGGGGAGAGGGCAGGAAGGAAGGGGCAGCGAGGAAGGAGGGGAGGGGGTAGCGAGGAGAAGCAGCAGGGAGCGGGGAGAGAGGCAGCAGGGAGCGGGGAGAGGAGCAGCAGCAGGGAGGAGGAGCAGCAGGAGGGAAGGGAGGGGACAGCGAGGAGGGGAGCAGGAGGAGCAGCAAAGAGCGGGGGAGCAGCAGAGAGCGGGGGGAGCAGCAGCGAGGAGAGCAGCAGTGAGGAGGGGAGCAGGAGGAGCGGGGAGCATCAGCAGCCAACAGTCTTGCGAAAAGTGAACCGAACTCTTAATTTTCAAAAGAGGGCCATTGGAACTTCTAATTTCTCCCCTTTGCAACTTAAAGGAGAAATGGCAGGAGAGAATGAGGGAAAAGGGGCTGCGAAGAGCTTGTGGGCTGGTTGGAGGGCATTGTGATGGTGGGAGGCTCGTAGGGTGAAGAGGAGAGAGCAGCTGAAGGAGCGCAACTGTTAGCTGGTTGAAGGGCTGCACTGTAGGAGGGGGTTTCCGTAGATGAAAGAGGGTGTGTGTGTGCATAAGCGAAGGGCTGAGCACCTATGAAGAAAAAGGCCTACGTACGTGATGAGACGGGTGTAAGTTTCCGACTGCAGGAACTTTGAGTATATGAGCTCTGAGAACAAGCGTAGCCTTGCATCAGATGGCGTGCGTTGATTGAAGGCTGGAAAGAACCGTACGGGCTGGTATGGAATCTGAAGCGTGGGCTTTGTACAGGCTGCAGTACGAGGTTGTACAGGGTGTAATTGCTGATTGGTACGGGATGGTAGTATGGTGCCTTGATTGCAGGCTGTACGGGCACGTACGGGTCATTAAATATGTCTTCTACGAGCTGTACGGAGGATGGTCGTCAATAAATGCAGGCTGTACGGACTACTGTGCATGGTTGTACAGGGTGTAAGTACCTGCTGTCGTACGTATGATTGTACAGCTGCTTGTACGGTGAACGTACCTGCAGGTTTACAGATGATTGTACCCGCTAGTTCTTCATTTGGACAGTTTGTGGGCATGAGGGGTATAGGCTGGCCGTTGCCTCAAGTTGTGTACTCATGGTTGGGTAGTGTTAAATGCTAATTACCTGGGAGTGAGCAAAGCAATGATTACAGAAGAATGCACACAGAGGTTATACTTGGGGGTCTTGCTGGCCATTGAGCAGTGGGCTGTGGATTCATAGTATTCTGAGGCTGACTGTTTTCTGAGTTTTTTTTGGGGAAGTTCAGTTCTGAGTTCAGTCTGTGTAGTCTTTCCCCTCTTTCAAAGAGTCTGTGTGTGTGTTAGTCAGATTGTGTGGGAGATAGACTTGTTATTTGTGTGCTCTGGATATCTGCTCTGGAACTTGGTCCATCTATTAGAAGGCAAGAATTTGGAGCAAATCTTCATGTTGAAATCTTGTATTCAGAAGTGCATAAGCATATCTGGTCTGTGTTGGCTTATATGAGAGAGGAAGAGCGGAAGGATTTGCCGTCACCGCCAGCAAGATTAGAGTGAGAGGATGAATTTTGTTTTGAACTAGTAAGAGATAGTGACTTCCAGGGTCTATAGGAAGTCTGGTGCCTCTGTTTGGTGCTTTGGGTGAGCCGAAAGAAGATATTGTAGGGAGTACAAAGGCATAGTTTAGCTCTACCATTTTTTTGCAGTCATCTTTTGGTGCCTCCACGGAGGCAGTTCACTTCAGTTTACAAGATTGGAGGAGCAGATGTTCTGAGACGTGTTGCAAGCAATGGGAAGAAATCCACACATGAGAGTGATACAATGTGAGTGGTGTGGAGAATGTGGTCACAGGAAGGACAGATGCATTGAAGTCTAGCTATGTGTGATCCGACACCGAGCCAGAGTGTAGAGAGCTCTAAAAGTGCTTGCCCGCAGGAAAAAGAATGCTCTTCGGATGCAAACTGAGCTTCTTCAGTAGTGTGTTTGTTTTGTTGCCTTCCAGTTTTGTTGTGGTTGAGAAAGCCAGGGTGTGTGACACTTGAAAGATTGTGAGGATGGCACAGGGTTTCCCAAGTTCTCTCACTAGCTCCTTTAAATGTTTCAGAACTACTCGGCATAAGACCTCTCTCTAGGACCCTAGATCACCACTTCACTCGTGCTACTCAACACCAGCAGTGTCCCGCCGTGATCACCATAAACTGTTTGAGGGGAGGGGTTCCTATCCTTCCGGAGGTGTTGCCGGAGGCCAAAGGCCGCTGGCATGAGAAGCATGAGTGTTGCAATGCTCTAATGCAATGGTTCGCGCAGAGTGCACCGTGTAGTGGTGTGTGAGTGTTGTATGCAATACTGCAGTGAACGACGACGTATGAGTGCACTATGCTAAATGACAATCACCGGCGAACTCCACAACATAAGCAGAATAAGAAAATCTCGTCCTACACTAGTGAACAATCCCCATATCGGGAAGAGACAAGAGAGATGAGAAAGTGACCAAGTTGGCCAAAGTACATATCACTGGACTAGTGTCTCCACGTCACAAGTCGCAAGTCACGAGAATACACAGGTCTATCCCCATAGTAGACAGAGGGTACACACAAGTCTCTCCACACTCTCTCCTTGGCGAGCTTGTAGCTCTAGCCTCTATCTCTCCTCATTCTCCTCTCTTCCGCTCCAATGCCGAATGCTGAATGCCTTTCCCTCTCTCCACCTTTTCCTTCATCCTCATCCCCCGCCTTGGAGGGTCCCTTCTTCGCTAAGAATCCCCCCCTTTCTTCCCATTGGTCATCCTCTTATCTCCTTAGCTGTTGAGGATAGCCGTTGCACCGCTGGCTCTCTTGATGGCTACGGCGACTTCCTGACTCCCTGACTCACCAGCCTTTTCTAGTTAGAATGGTGTAAAATCTCCATGTGCAGGTGAGCTGGATCACCACACCACTGCACCACTGTATCACTGAACCACTGTGTAAATGTAAATACTCCTAACTACATAAATCTCGTCCTACACTAGTGAACAATCCCCATATCGGGAAGAGACAAGAGAGATGAGAAAGTGACCAAGTTGGCCAAAGTACATATCACTGGACTAGTGTCTCCACGTCACAAGTCGCAAGTCACGAGAATACACAGGTCTATCCCCATAGTAGACAGAGGGTACACACAAGTCTCTCCACACTCTCTCCTTGGCGAGCTCGTAGCTCTAGCCTCTATCTCTCCTCATTCTCCTCTCTTCCGCTCCAGTGCCGAATGCTGAATGCCTTTCCCTCTCTCCACCTTTTCCTTCATCCTCATCCCCCGCCTTGGAGGGTCCCTTCTTCGCTAAGAATCCCCCCCTTTCTTCGCATTGGTCATCCTCTTATCTCCTTAGCTGTTGAGGATAGCCGTTGCACCGTTGTCTCTCTTGATGGCTACGGCGACTTCCTGACTCCCTGACTCACCAGCCTCTTCTAGTTAGGATGGTGTAAAATCTCCATGTGTAGGTGAGCTGGATCACCACACCACGGCACCACTGTATCACTGAACCACTGTGTAAATGTAAATACTCCTGACTACTCCATGTGCGCAGCTCTTGATGAGATCACTTTGGACATGATACTCCTGGTTGACCTGTGGTTGACATGTGTCGACCTGTGTTTGACATGTGTCGATACATGGTTGCCTCGGATAGTACTCCTGGATGAACCCGTGTGATACATGGTTGCCTCGGATAGTACTCCTGGATGAACCCGTGTGATCACGTGGCTAACTTGTGTTGACACATGGTCAACATGTGGTCAACAGATGTCGTCATGTGGTCAATGCCTGTCGACAGGTGGTCGTCGTGTAATAAGGTAACAATATCTCATATGCAAGATGGGTAGCTTTCTCCGTCAGATTTATAGCCGCAGCCCTATCTGATATTAGCGACTTTAATGTTTCAATTGCTCGTATCAGGAGGGGTGAGATCCTCAGGCGTGAGATAGGTATCCGCCAGCAGTTGGCTGTCCTCCAGAGAGAGGAGCAGAAGAGGCCTACAGATGCTTGGATTCAGGAACGCCTTGCTGCAGCAAGGGCCCAAGAGCAGTCACTTTTAGATCAGAGAGCAAAGTATGCCTTTCATGCCAGAGAGTCTCACAGCTTGTTGACTCAGGCGGACTTCTTCAGACACATCCAGATGCCGTATTGCAGGTTGCCACTGATTTCTATGCCTCCCTTCTTACAACAGATCCTGACACTCACGCCACAAATGATGCTAGAGAGGTTATTTGGTGACACTTACCTGGGTTGGTGACAGGGGATATGACTGTCTCACTTGATGCACCCTTCACGAACGTAGAGTTCAGGACTGCTCTCTCTGCCCTTCACAAGGGCAAGTGTCCTGGTTCAGATGAACTTACACCCTTATTTTTCATTACTCTTTGGTATCAGATTGGGGATCACGTTACTTCAGCCCTGTAGGGTGTATGGGACTCTGGTGAGATGCCAGACTCACTTACGAAGAGCCTCATTCATTTGTTTCCGAAAGGGGGTTGCAAGAATTTAGTGTCTTAGTGGAGACCGATTACCTTGCTGGGTACCTTACATAAAATCCTAGCTAAAGCTATCAGCCTTCGTCTGCAGCCCTTTCTTCCAGATCTTATCCATGATACGCAGACAGGATTTGTGCATGGCAGGAGCATCTTTCATAACATTTTCTCATTTTGGGAGGCTTCGGATTGGGCCATGCATAATGGCCACAGGCTGGCCATTCTACTCTTGGACTTTGAGAAAGCTTATGACAGGGTAGACTCAGGCTTTTTGGAGGGCACACTTACTCGTTTTGGTTTTTCATATGCATGGATCAGAGGGGTGTTAGCACTCCACATCTCAGCCCACAGCCACGTTGTTATTGGTGGAGAGTCAGGGGAGACAGGTTTGAGATTACCAGATCAGTCCACCAGGGATGCCCCCTAGCCCCCTTTCTATTCCTATTCTTGGCTGAAGCAATGAGCTATTACATTAGAGCTCAAGCTGGAATCGTAGGGCTCAGGCTTCCTTTGAGGCAGGAGGATGAGCTCTTAGGCACTGAATTGGCAGATGATACGGCTATTTCTTTGGATGCCACTTCACAGACACTGACTTCATTCAAAACGGCGTTGGATTTGTTTTGCATTGCGGCAGGTGCACACATTAACTGTTGGAACAAATCCAATGGCTTTTGGATAGGTGATGAGAACACTCTAGACTAGGGGAACGACATAGGGTTCACTTGGATTCAGAGGGGAGTTTCTGTCAGATATCCGGGATGCCAGGTTGGGGTGGGTATCTCTCCAGCACAGCAATTTGCTCCTGTGTTGGAGAGTATCAGGAGGAAACTCATCTTTTGGAGTCCTGCCAGACTTGACCTTGCATCCACGGTTGTGGTTGTGAACCAGGTATTATTGGCTACTGCCTAGTTCGTGTGCTCATGTTGGTGCAGATCTAGAGGTTGTATCGCTCAGCTCATGAGACCTATCAGGAACTTCCTATGGAGCAGTTTAGATGGCACCTCAGATAATGTAGCCAGGGTCGCTTGGGAGACCCTCATTCTCCCCACAAGGGAAGGAGGTCTCAATATTATTGACCCGAACTTGTACTGTATGGCCTTGCTCTGCAAGTTTGTAGTACGTGGATTGATGCTTGGACAGGATCCCTGGAAATATTTTTCCTCACGCAACATTCATTCTTGTACTCCATCTCATGGGGGAGATTGGATGAACAGCATTAGATGGGTCTCTACTTCAGCCCATCTCAAATCTCCCCCTTCCCCTCTTATGGCTGCTATTCTGAAAGCTTAGGGCAGCTTCATAAACACTCTTTGTAGAGTTCCACCCACCTCTCGTGAAGAAATTCACAGGCAGCCAATCATGTGGAATGCCTCAATTTTGGATGACCATGGCAAGCCACTTCGAGTGTCACATTATATGCAGTAATCTAGATGGGAGAGGGAACCTGCTTCTATAGTAGGCGCCTGGCAAGACTTTAGGAGACTTCCAGAGGATGAGAGACTTTTAGCAGTTGGGCCATCAGACGGAGTGCAGTTAGGATACAGCAGATAGAGGCAGCCATTCTGCCAGAGTGGATTGGCACAGATGACATGCTGATCCAAGAGTCCACTTGGTGGGGAGCATTCTCAGGGACGGGCATTCCCTTACAGACTATTGCTCTGCAGTATGCACATGAGGATACCCTAGTTTTTTATGTTCAGTCAGGAGGCAGACTTACCAGATCTTTTGATGATATTCTTTTGGAGGTTGCCTTTCAGCCTGTCAGGATTACACGTTTCATGGAGTGGGGTAAGGACTCACAGTGGTATCTTGACCCTGATCCTCTTCTCCTTGCACTGGGGTCTTGGAGACTTTGGTTATTTGGTGGTTCCCCATTTCAGTTGAGTCAGTACATCATTGCCTTTGGGAGTGCAGACAGGCGAGGATGATCTGGAAAGGTGTTGCTAGGATTTTCAGTATCTTTCATACATCACCTTTCTATATGACCTGGGGTTCAATGGCTTGGCTATCTCTTACTGGCCCTCAGGTGTTTTCCGAGGGACATGATCCAGATCCAGCTCTCATTGTATGGCAACACTAAGTGGAGTCTTGTTCCCTCCAGGATATTCCCTTCTCTCCTTTCAGAGCTGCTCATGCCTCAGTAGACACGTCGTGGGAGATTGTGGCTAGCATTGTAGCTTGGCATATTTGGAGAGCCAGGTTGTTGTACTCAAAGTTTATGGCGACCCACCAAGAGTCACACTTGGGTCACGTCATGGTCACCTCAGCAACATGCCAAGTTGTTAGACCTTGGTCATACCTATTCGCAGCGTGTTCACATATGTTCACATCTTGGTCACTCTGAACAGACTTGGACATGACATGGACATGACTTGACCTGGACATGACTTGGGTATGATGGAAGCAATACATGACTGAAGAGTGCCAAACCTCAACCTCGACTCACCATGGTCAAAGTCGATCAGAGGGAAGTACTGGCGCAATGGTACACGGGATACACCTGTTGGTGCACATGGGAAGCAGTCCAACAGTTAAGAGGTATAGGTGGTGCACCAACCCTCTCAACCAACTAGTGTCAGGAGCGCATGGAATAGACAGGAGAACACATGGAGCACGTGATTCACTGACCCAGAACAGGCTGGAGTGTTGCGGAAGTTATCAAGGACAGAGCGGCCCACAAACGGTGGAATGGCTAAGGATGGCTAAGGGTGCAAGAAGATATCCAATAGGAAGAAGGAGAGGAGATTGGCAGCGGGGGGTGGAGCAGAGGAGGAGAAGGTGAAGAGGGGGAAAGGGGAAAGGGAGAGGGACATTCTGGCAGGGGCGAGAGGCGTGAGTGAAGGAGTGAGAGGCTAGAGTCAAGAGCTCGCCTCGTGTGTATCTTCTGGAGGTGTATCAGTCATCTTGCTTTCTAATGAGTTATGCTACTCCCCATCTCTGCTCGCTACTCTAAAATCTCTTTCCGTTGTGTTCTCCTCCCCTCCTCTCCCTTCACCCAGTACAACGGACCTGTTTCATGTGGTTGAAGTTCTTTGCCGTTCATGTCAAGGGTTGGCTTTCATGATGTTGTTCCGCTTTGGTCTTCTTCTTGCTCACACCGCTTGCACATAGTTGACACCATCGACAAGCACTCGCCTACGTACCATCATTGACACTTATGGCATGTCTTACTCGCTTCTCGCACCAGTGGCCCTAGGCCTTCGATAATACTTCCGAAAGTGTTAGGAACCCCCCCCCCCCCCCCCCCCAAGACAGTTTATGGCGAGTGACACTTATGGCATGTCTTACTCGCTTCTCGCACCAGTGGCCCTAGGCCTTCGATAATACTTCCGAAAGTGTTAGAAACCCCCCCTCCCCCCAGACAGTTTATGGCGATCACGGTGGGACACTGCTGTTGTTGAGTTGCACGAGTGAAATGCTGATCTAGGGTCCTAGAGAGAGGTCTTATGCCGAGTAGTTCTAAAACATTGGAAGGAGCTAGTGAGAGAACTAGAAGGTACTTGAGGAGAGTGGAGAAAAGACTTCCGGCAGACCAAACTAGGTACAAGAAGCATTACGTGCGACTCATCAAGGTCAAGGCAGCCCCTCTCCTCCTCCTGCACGATGTCTTCATCAACCACCTCTTCTACTGGAGTGGTGACTCCATCTGGTCCCGCCTCAACCTCTTGTGGACAAGCTGCTACCTCATCTGTTATGCATAGCTCCGGTCTCCTAGCTAATCCTTCTTCTACATCTATTCCATTGGGGGGTACTTTTGCTCCGGCCATGCCTTTACCTGCCATGATGGTTTCATCTCCCTTTCCATCCACACCGGTGTTGCCTTTTCCACCACCTCCTTCCTTCCCTTCTGCCTACTCATCCATGACTTCAACTCCGTCCCTCTCTTTCCCAAATGCTCTCCCATCCTCTTTCACCCCCACATCTTCCATGTTCTCACCCTTTCCCTCTGCAACACTGAGACCCCCCACTTACGCCCTACCATCTGGGTACACTTCCTCTATGACTACATCAGTAGTGACTTCTCCATTGTGGTCCTCCACAGGAGGAGTTGTCGGGGTGGTCTCCTCCTTGGGAGCACCAACACTCATTACAGCCCCATCGGGACTCCCTCCAACTCTTGCATCCTCTCCAACCTCTCGGGTGGGGATGGCCACCTCTCCAACCTCTCGGGTGGGGATGGCCGTTCTTAGTCCTCCAGACAGACCTAGACTTCTCGAGCTACTCAACAAGGTCCACGTGAAGACTCAAAAGTTCAAAGGCCACCTCCATGAGGATGCGGAAGCTCATGTGAGGAAGTTCCTCACAGCATGTAGAGCTAAAGGTGTGGAGAATGAGCATGCGTTCCTTCACATCTTTCCCTCGTCATTGGAGGATGCCGCGGATGTATGGTACAGTCAATTTCCTCAGGACCACTTCCAAACGTGGACAGACCTAAGGGAGGAATTCTTACGCACTTTCAAGTTGGAAAAATTCGAACACACGATTGTCCAAGAGTTATCCACTGACACCATGAAGCCTGGAGAGAGCATCTCTAAGATGTACACAAGGATGAGGGTCTTGGCGGCAAAGATGTCGGTGCCACCCAATGACGCCGTCATGAAGGGGTGGTTTTTAAAGGCTTTACTCTCCACCATTGCTATAAGGCTGGTTGACAAACTTCCTGAGCATGCCTCACTACAAGAATTTCTGAGGGAAGCGGTGAAGATGGAACGGTCCCAGTTAAGTTTCGCCTCAACACCCGCCCAGACCGCCCAACTTCCGAGAGAAGAGGGCTCATAGGCATGGCAGCAACTCAAGAAGGAATTAGAAGAAATCAAAGGTCTAAAAGACAGAACAAAAGTGGATGGACCATCACCCTTTGAAGCTCAAATAAGAAGTGGTCTCTCGTGCACCAACTACAAGGGTTCTGGCCATGGCTACTGGGAATGTCCATCGAAGCGTAAGGTACCCACCCCGACCTCCTTTTGCACATTTTGTGAAATTCATGGACATGATGCCTCCGAGTGTAGGTATCTTAAGGGGTTGAGGAAGCTTCTACCAGAGTAGCCAATTGGAGAACCACTGGTGGCTACAATCAACAAAGCTGCACCGACCACTTCAGGGCTAGTACCCCTAGCTTCAGCCCCTGTGAAGGCACCTGAACCACCCACCCGTCCTATCATTCCACCTCCACTACTTCTTAATCCTCCTTTGCTCCAAGCTCCTACTCCTAGTGAATTTGGGGCTCCATACTTCTATCCTCCGCCCTACTATGCACAGTATCAACCACCTATGTCAGGGGGTGAATATGGACCCCCTTATATCCGCGGTCGATGGGGTGGGTTCCGAGGTGGACGTGGAGACAGAGGTACCAACTTTCGCAGGCCCATCATGTGCTATAGATGTGGCGAGTACGGCCATTACCAAGATGATTGTACACAACCATTCGGGGGACCCTCTTGTACACAGTGCAACACAAATGACCACTACACCAGAGATTGTCCCAATGGCAGAAGGGAATCAACATCGCAAGTCAACATGGTTGATGTAGTAGTGGCGGGGGAGGGTGACAAACCCCATTTGATTGGTGCAGTGTTGGGAGCTGTGACTAGGTCACATATGAAGGGTGACAGTAGTAAGGATGACTCAACATCAATATCGGAGGCCTCATCACCAACTAAAACCAGCTCAGTCACTAGAGGAGCATCCCCACCTCCTTCCTCCAAGGTGGACAGTGGGCACAGGACTGCATCACCATTGTCCTCTCCTGTAACTGGATTAGAAAGGACCCGAAGGGCCCCACAGCCATCAAGACCTATCAATAGCTCTAAAACTACCTCAGCTCCAAGTGAGCAATCTATGCCTTCAAGGTACCAGGAGGTGGTCAGGAGTGTCACCAAAGATCTTCAATCTAGTTCTGAAGATGAAGGCGTCACACCTCAGTTCCCTTCCCGCAAGTCCAGAATAGTGAGGTTTGCAACAGAAGTGACAACTTTAGGACAAAAACGTGAGGAGTCGCAGGCAGGCCCATCCACCTTCCACTCAGGAAGCACAATGAAGCAAGAGAAGGAAAAAGGGGTGAAGCCTAGTAGTGCCCAAGAAAAGGGGAAATGGGTGATGGGAGAGTCACCACAGGAAATATTGATTGAGAATCCAGAGGCACCTCCTCTCCCTCGCGTGAGCTTCGACCCTCGGCCAGAAGCTCGGCGGATGAAGGCACAAAAGGCTGCTGCTACTGTCCAGCCCTATTCTTTGATGGATGACTTGATGGATTTTAGGCCCACTATCACCTTACGACAACTCTGTCAATTGTCTCCACATCTCAAGCATCAGACTATTGCATTTTTGAATCGCATGCCAGGAGGGCGCCAAAGGGGATCTGTTCAGGGCGGACCCACACCAGAGACAGTAACAGTTCAAACACTAGACAATTGCTCAGCCTATGCTGCCCTCACATGTGAAAAAAGTCCCAAGCTTGCAGTGGAGATCAATGGGGTGGAGCTGAAAGATGTTTTCTTGGATGGTGGGGCAGCAATAAACATCATGCCGAGAGGTACTCTTCGACAAAGTGTTTGAAATTGACAACTGACGTACATTTTCAAGTACGCATGGCGGATCAACGCAAGGTGAAGCCTATGGGGGCTGTCAAAGGTGTTCACATGAAGATTGGGGGAGTTACATTCCTGTCCAATTTTATTGTACTTAATATGACGGAGGGTGAGCAGACTTATCCTCTACTTCTTGGTAGACCATGGTTACGCTCAGCAAAGGCCATTCAAGATTGGTCAAGTGATGAAGTTCGACTGCCTTTGGGATCCACATCCTTAGAAATAGACATGGTTACTGGAAGGGCCCGTCACCGATCTGTGGAACTTGAGGAAGAGGATTTTGAAGAAGAAGAAGGGGTGGAAGAGGAGCAATGGGCACTTGGGGATTGGCCCCTACAGAAAGAAGAGTTGGCCTATGTGGAGGACTCACCCTCCCAAGGTGAAACCTATGAAACAGCAGCACGAGATGATGGTGAGAGCTTGACGTACTTGTTGGAACATGCTGGACTAGATGAGGAAGAAGCTGTCATCTTGGATTGGATGGGGGCCCTGGGATCCTTAGCCATCAACATGGTGGAGTTGTGTCCAGAAGAGGATCCTGAAGCCCATCTTGGTACTTCACGGAATGCGCAAGAGGTGAGCCAGGAAGCCTCTTCACCACCTGGTTTGGCTGATCTCATGTATGAACGGATGCCTTTTGGTCTTCTTAATAATCCCCACATGTATCAGCGAATGATGTCCGCAAGTACCAGACCAAGTGGTGGGGAGGCCACCAAGGTGACTCAAAGACAAGACCATGAAGCACCAATGGAAGCAATGGAGGCACACGACATGGATGCCTCACACCAAGAAAATGACCATGGGGTCACAACAGAGGAGGAAGAGGATGCTATGCAAGAAGATGATGAGCTGGCGGAGCATAATGATGGTACTGAAGAGAACACTCATGAATCTATGGAAGAAGAAGATGACCACATAGATCATGGGCTGGCTGAGCACAATGATGGTATTGAAGAAGACACTCATGGATCTGCAAAAGAAGAGGATGACCACCTAGTTACTGATGTCATTCAAAGCCAGGCGGTGCCCGAAATGACTCTTGGAAGGACGTTATTGAATCCATTGTGCAACCTGACCAACCTAGGAGGGGTCAAGAGACCGGACAATTTGAAGGAGCCATCCACATTCACACTGGAGTCTGGAACTTCAGACCTTCAAGGCAAGCCCACAGCATACAGGGAGAAGAAGATGTCGCGGACCTTGTTCTACTCGACTTATATATGTCAGAAGCTGACCCCCCAATGACATAGGAGGTTCATGAAACTACATACGAGGCGGTTGGACTACCATACAGTGGAATGCTCAAGCAAGCACAAAAAGGAAAGAAGAGAATGGGCCCAAGTGTTGCCTCTACATTTCAACCATTTCCAGAACACACCCAACCGTCCTATCCGAGCTCTTGGATGGAAGTAGTGGGGGATTTTTCTCTGGATGATTCTCCTGTGCACCCAGTAGTGGGAGTAGAAGAACCAAACAACTCCACATTAGGAAGCATACCTCAGGTTGATCATGCCAGGGATTGGAGGTATCTGAACATTGGGACAGAAGACCAACCATGACATCTTAAGGTAGCCAGTTGGGTCTGGGAACATGACTATCTCCTTGCTGCATTGTCTGATTTTTTTCAAAAGTATGTTGATGTCTTTTCCTGGTCATATAAGGATTAAAAGGGAGTACCCACTGAGTTCATGGAACACCGCATCGATCTATATCCGGAAGCAGAACCGGTGATCAGGGGACCATATCACATGAATCCTAACTATGGCAAGCCTGTCCATGCTGATATTCAAAAGATGGAGCAAGCAAGGTTGATCTACCCTGTTGACTACTCCGAATGGCTTAGTGGCATCGTAGTGGTGCCCAAAAGAGAGACTGGAAAACTCCGAGTTTGAGTCGACTATAGAAGTTTGAATACCGCCACACGTCGGGATAGGGTTCCTCTCCCCTTCACTGACAGGGTGCTAGAAACCGTAGCTGGTCATGCTCTCTACTCCTTCATGGATGGATACAGTGGGTATAACCAGGTTCGGGTGCGAGAGCAAGATCAGTTAAAGACTACCTTCGTCACCCAATGGGGAGCTTATGCTTACCAGATGATGCCTTTTGGTCTATGCAATGCACCGGTCACGTTTCAACGTCTTGTCACCAAACTCTTCCAAGAGAACATCGGAAAGTTCCTTGAGATATTCTTGGATGACTTCTCTGTGTTCAATGGTAAGAATGCTTCTCACCTCGAACCTGCTATTTAGACCGATCACATGAGTAAGTTGAGGTGGGTTTTTGATAAGTGCAGAGAAGCTAGGTTGTGCTTGAATCCGGACAAATGTTTCTTCCTCGCCTTGCAAGGGGTTCTCCTTGGCCACATCGTCTCAGCTGAGGGAATGACCACGGACCCAGCAAAGGTGGAAGTGATATTGACCTTTCCTATTCCTCGCACACCCAGAGAAGTCAAGTCTTTTTTGGGACATGTGGGTTATTATAGAAGATTCATCAGGTCCTATGCCGACATAGCGGTGGCGTTGACGGAAGTCCTTCGGCAGGAGTAGTCCTTCAACTGGTCGGCACCTCAACAACTGGCGTTTGACAACCTCAAGGATCGTCTAGTAAAGGCACCCATCTTGCGGCAACCTCAATGGGATGTCATTTTTCATGTGCATGTAGATGCAAGTGGGCTGGCAATTGGGGCGATATTGGCCCAACCAGATGAAGAGCACAAAGTCGACCTACCTGTATACTTCGCAAGCAGACAACTCAATGGAGCAGAAAGAAACTATAGCACCACTGAACGTGAGGGCTTGGGCATGGTCTATGCCATGACAAAGTATCGGCACTATCTCTTGGTGGGTAGTAAGTTTATCATCATTACTGATCATCAAGCTCTCAAGTACTTACTCAACAAACCAACGCTTGGGGGGAGAGTGAGCAGGTGGATTCTTCTATTTCAAGAGTTTGACTTTGACATCCTAGTGAGAGCAGGCCGATTGCATCAACCAGCAGACCACTTGTCAAGGATCTCTTCAAGTGAAGCAGCCATAGGAGTTGATGATGACTTCCAGATGCGGGCCTCTTCCGTGTTATTGCCACAGTACCAAAAGATGACTGCCTGTTTGCTGTGTGGATTGCTTTCCCCCATGGTATGCAAACATTGTACACTTGTTGTCTACAGGGGAGTTCCCCAAAGGGTTAACTCCAGCACAAAAGCGGAGGCAGATTGTTCAGGCTGCTCCTTTCAAACTGATCGCGGGTCAGCTGTACAAGTTGGGGAAGGACCACATTTTGAGGAGGTGTGTGCTCCCTCATGAAACACAAGCCATTCTTCAGGAGGCTCACTCAGGAATGGGGGGAGGTCATATGGCACCAGAGGCCATTGCTAGAAAGATAATGCGCTCTGGGTTGTGGTGGCCAAAGCTATTCCAAGACTGCTATGCTTATGTGCGCCGCTGTGACTCATGTCAAAGAGGGGGGCCGAAGCCTACCCGACGGGAGTACCTTCCCCTTCAGCCATCCAGCCCTGTACCACCCTTCTATAGATAGGGATTGGATTTTGTCGGACCCATCTCTCCTGCAACTCGAAGAGGGAACAAGTATGCTCTGATTGCTACTGATTATGGCACTAAATGGGTGGAGGCTAAGGCAGCGAAGACTTGCACTGCTCAAGTTGTGGCCTCATTCTTGTATGATCAAATCATTTCTAGGTTTGGATGTCCTGTGGAATTGATGAGTGACAGAGGTACCCACTTTCTCAATGATGTCATTACTGACCTTATCACCCAACTGCAAATTGTTCACAAGACCTCTAGTTCATACTACCCTCGAGCCAATGGTTTGGCCGAGAGCTCCAATCGGACCATGTCTCATATTGTGGCTCGGTTATGCCTTCATTCCTTGGCAGATTGGGATATTCTACTACCAGCCGCTCTTTTTGCTTACAGAACAGCATACAAGGCTAGCACTGGATATTCACCATTCCAGCTAGTTTACGGCTTGGAGGGGGTTATGCCCTATGAGTTCCACATGAAGACCACTAGGGTCATGGCAGAGATGGATGATAACTTGGAGGCATGCACACTTGAGAGATTATGGGATCTTGAAGCCTTGGATGAACATCGTCGTGAAGCGATCCTTGCTCAGGAAGTCTAGCAAAGAAGGCAGAAAGCATGGCATGACAGAAATCTCAGGAAGAGGGAATTCCGAGTTGGCAGCTTGGTCTTGTTATATTCCAGTAAGTTCCTGAAGCATAAACCCAAATTTGTCAGTGGCTGGACAGGGCCCTTCTTTATCACAAGGATTATTCCCAGTGGAGGGGTTTATTTGGCCACCTTGGAGGGCAAGAAGTTACCAGCACCTGTAAATGGCTCACGGGTAAAGAAGTATCATCCACATTGACTCTCTCTCTTTGGATAAGGATTTCCATTCCTATTAGTTGAATTTTTATTTATTCAAAAAAAAAAAAACAACAACAATGTATTCCCTTTCCTAACCTTGTCAAGCTTCTACTCTCTGCCCAGTTGCACTCTTTGGGGGGAGACCAATAAAAACTGAGTTTCTCCTTCTCTGGCAAGACGGAAACAGCCCTTGCCTTCTCTGACACACACTTCTCCTTAATCCCTCTTCACCCCTGTCACTCAGGTTGAACCTCTGTTCACCCATGTTCACCTCCAGGTCACCCCTGTTCACTCCTAGGTCACCCATGTTCACTTCTAGGTCACCTCCCCATGTTCACCTCTAGGTCACCCATGTTCACCTCCAGGTCACCCCTGTTCACTCCTAGGTCACCCATGTTCACTCCTATGTCACCTCCCCATGTTCACCTCTCTGTCACCCATGTTCACCTCCAGGTCACCCCTGTTCACTCCTAGGTCACCCATGTTCAGTGCTATGTCACCTTCCCATGTTCACCTCTCTGTCACCCATGTTCACCTCCAGGTCACCCCTGTTCACTCCTAGGTCACCCATGTTCACTCCTATGTCACCTCCCATGTTCACCTCTCTGTCACCCATGTTCACCTCCAGGTCACCCCTGTTCACTCCTAGGTCACCCATGTTCACTTCTATGTCACCTCCCCAGGTTCACCTCTCTGTCACCTATGTTCACCTCCAGGTCACTCCTGTTCACTCCTAGGTCATCCCTGTTCACTCCTATGTCACCTCCCCATGGTCACCTCTCTGTCACCCCTGTTCACTCCTAGGTCACCCCTGTTCACTCCTAGGTCATCCCTGTTCACTCCTATGTCACCTCCCCATGTTCACCTCTCTGTCACCCCTGTTCACTCCTAGGTCATCCCTGTTCACTCCTATGTCACCTCCCCATGTTCACCTCTCTCTCACCCCTGTTCACTCCTAGGTCACCCCTGTTCACTTCTATGTCACCTCCCCATGTTCACCTCTCTGTCACCCATGTTCACCTCCAGGTCACCCCTGTTCACTCCTAGGTCACCCATGTTCACTCCTATGTAACCTCCCCATGTTCACCTCTCTGTCACCCATGTTCACCTCCAGGTCACCCCTGTTCACTCCTAGGTCACCCATGTTCACTTCTATGTCACCTTCCCATGTTCACCTCTCTGTCACCCATGTTCACTCCTAGGTCACCCTTGTTCAGTCCTAGGTCACCCCTGTTCACTTCTATGTCACCTCCCATGTTCACCTCTCTGTCACCTATGTTCACCTCCAGGTCACCCCTGTTCACTCCTAGGTCATCCCTGTTCACTCCTATGTCACCTCCCCATGTTCACCTCTCTGTCACCCCTGTTCACTCCTAGGTCACCCCTGTTCACTCCTAGGTCATCCCTGTTCACTCCTATGTCACCTCCCCTGTTCACTCCTATGTCACCTCCCCTGTTCACTCCTAGGTCACCCCTGTTCACTCCTAGGTCATGCATGTTCACTCCTATGTCACGTCCCCATGTTCACCTCTCTATCACCCATGTTCACCTCCAAGTCACCCCTGTTCATCACTCCTAGGTCACCCTTGTTCACTTCTAGGTCACCTCCTCATGTTCACCTCTCTGTCACCTATGTTCACCTTCAGGTCACCCCTGTTCACTCCTAGGTCACCCCTGTTCACTTCTATGTCACCTCCCCATGTTCACCTTTCTATCACCCATGTCCACTCATAGGTCACCCCTGTTCACTCCTAGGTCACCCCTGTTCACTTCTATGTCACCTCCCCATGTTCACCTCCAGGTCACCCATGTTCACCTCCAAGTCACCCTTGTTCACTCCTAGGTCACCCCTATTCACTTCTATGTCACCTCCACATGTTCACCTCCAGGTCACCCATGTTCACCTCCAAGTCACCCCTGTTCACTCCTAGGTCACCCCTGTTCACTTCTAGGTCACCTCCCCATGTTCACCTCTCTGTCACCTATGTTCACCTCCAGGTCACCCCTGTTCACTTCTATGTCACCTCTCCATGTTCACCTCTCTGTCACCCATGTTCACTCCTAGGTCACCCCTGTTCACTCCTAGGTCACCCTTGTTCACTCCTAGATCACTCCTAGGTCACCCCTGTTCACTTCTATG
This sequence comes from Dipteris shenzhenensis, assembly GCF_047967505.1. Classification (NCBI taxonomy): domain Eukaryota; kingdom Viridiplantae; phylum Streptophyta; class Polypodiopsida; order Gleicheniales; family Dipteridaceae; genus Dipteris; species Dipteris shenzhenensis. The sequence goes on from NC_141599.1 coordinate 37,076,337, forward strand.
TCACCTCTCCATGTTCACCTCTCTGTCACCCATGTTCACTCCTAGGTCACCCCTGTTCACTCCTAGGTCACCCCTGTTCACTCCTAGATCACCCATGTTCACTTCTAGGTCACCTCCCCATGTTCACCTCTCTGTCACCCATGTTCACTCCTAGGTCACCCCTGTTCACTCCTAGGTCACCACTGTTCACTTCTATGTCACCTCCCGAGGTTCAACTCTCTATCACCTATGTTCACCTCTAGGTCACCCATGTTCACCTCCAAGTCACCCCTGTTCACTCCTAGGTCACCCCTGTTCACTTCTATGTCAACTCCTTGTGTTCACCTCTCTGTCACCCGTGTCACTCCTAAGTCACCCCTGTTCACTCCTAGGTCACCCATGTTCACTTCTAGGTCACCTCCTCATGTTCACCTCTAGGTCACCCATGTTCACCTCCAAGTCACCCCTGTTCACTCCTAGGTCACCCCTGTTCAATTCTAGGTCACCTCCCCATGTTCACCTCTCTGTCACCTATGTTCACCTTTAGGTCACCCCTATTCACTCCTAGGTCACCCCTGTTCACTTCTATGTCACCTCCCCATGTTCACCCCTCTGTCACCCCTGTTCACTCCTAGGTCACCCCTGTTCACTCCTAGGTCACTCCTATTCACTCCAGATCACCCCTGTTCACTTCTATGTCACCTCCCCATGTTCACCTCTCTGTCACCCATGTTCACCTCCAAGTCACCCCTGTTCACTCTTAGGTCACCCCTGTTCACTTCTATGTCACCTCCCCATGTTCACCTCTCTGTCACCCATGTTCACTCCTAGGTCACCCCTGTTCACTCCTAGGTCACCCCTGTTCACTCCTAGGTCACCTCCCCATGTTCACCTCTCTGTCACCCATGTTCACCTCCAGGTCACCCCTGTTCACTCCTATTTCATCTCCCCATGTTCACCTCTCTGTCACCCGTGTTCACCTCTAGGTCATCCATGTTCACCTCCAGGTCACCCCTGTTCACTCCTAGTTGACCCTTGTTCTTTCCTATGTCACCTCCCCAAGCTCACTCTCTATCACCCATGCTTCTCCCTATGTCACCCCTTGTTCCTCCCTTGTTCACCCTGCCGCTCCTTGTTCACCCCTCAGTCACCCATGGGCACACCAATGTCACCCCTTGTTCATCCTTGGTTCACCCTTGGTTCATCCCTCCTTCAGCCTCATTCAGCCCTATGACACACTCGTCCACTGGCCTATATAGGAGAAAATAAAATTCAAATTCATATTTTCCCACCGTTTTCATTCAAATATTTCCTCTTGCCCACACCGCTTTTTCTCTCACCTACCACCTCCCACCAGGCTATATTTAGCCACCAAATTCAGCGTAGGTCCTTCATCTCACCTCCCAATTCCGACCAGTGCTATAATTAGCATTTGGCTAAACTCAGCGTGGATCCTTGGGATCAGCTCATCCATCGCATCTTACAGCCCACTCATGCTATTTTTGGCTTACCTTCCTAAATTTGGCTCTCTTTGGTTGTGTATTTGTGGCTGTCCCCCCCTCCAACGAAACCATATGCAGCTCCCTCCCCTTCATCAGTGAATTCTCCTGCAGCCCCCTTCCATCAACGATAGCAGCCCCCTCTCCCTCCATCAGCAAATTCTCCTGTAGCCCCCTTCCATCAACGATAGCAGCCCCCTCTCCCTCCATCAGCGAATTCCCCTGCAGCCCCCTTCCATCAACGATAGCAGCTCCATCCCCTCCATCAGCGAATTCTCCTGCAGCCCCCTTCCATCAACGATAGCAGCCCCCCCCTCCCCTCCATCAACGATAGCAGCCCTCCCTCCATCAACGAATTTTCCTGCAGCAGCTCCCTCCATCAACGAAATCTCTGCAGCGCAATCTCCTTGCAGCCCATCTTGCACCCTCTTCTTGGATCGCATCACTCTCAGCAGCACCCTCTCTTTGATCGCATCTCTCGTTGCGCCTCACTTTCCCTGGCAGCCTGCAGCAAATCGCCTCTTCCTCGTGGGCTGGGAAGTCCCTTGGAGCGCTTCTCCCTCTTGGACAGCCTGCTGCAAATTGCCACCTTGCTGTCCTCTCGAACTCAGCTCCTTCTTCTGATCTGCCCTTCTCTGCTCTACTCCGTGCTTCTCCATCAGCTCCCCTTCTCATCGCCATCAGCTCCCCCTCTTGTTATCACCCGCCCCACTCTCTCGTTATCTCTCAGCAGGCCTTGCCAACACCTCGACAGCAGCTCCCCTTCCTCGTCATCAGCTCACCTTCCTCGTCATCAGCTCACCTTCCTGCTTCAGCTCCCCTTCCTCTCATCATCTCACCTTCTACTTCGTCATCAGCTCCCCCTTCCTTTCCTGCTTCCTTTCTAGCCTCATCATCAGCTCACCTCCTGCTTCGACATCAGCTCCCCTTCCTTTCCTGCTTCCCTTCTTGCCTCGTCATCAGCGCCCCTTCCTTTCCTTTCCTTCTTGCCTCGTCATCAGCTCCCCTTCCCTTCCTGCTTCCTTTCTTGCCTTGTCATCACTCACCTTCCTGCTTCGTCATCAGCTTCTACTTCACCTCTTGTTTCTTCTTCATGCTCGAGAAGAAGCCCAAATATAAGCCACGGTTGCCCAGAGATAAGCTCTTCACCCCTTTCTATACCGCCATGACGTCTCAGGCAGCCTCTGCAGTGCACATGACCTCACCCATGCCTACAGCCTCTACAGCAGGGCCGACTACATCAGCTAGGCCGACTTCATCAGCAAGGCCAACTTCATCGGTACGGCCGACTTCATTAGTAGGGCCGACTTCATCAGTGATGCATCCCCATCTTGGTCCGGACATCACTATCATCTCAGATGAAGAGCCACCGCAATCAAGACAGCAGCGGGGGGTTCTTTTCCACTCTTAGAGCTCCAGTGCCTCTTCTTCCGACCATGGGGGCTCAGATTACACCCCCTCTGCACGGAGACCACACTCAGAAGGGTCGGGTGGGCCAACAGAGATACAGAGCCCTTCAATAACCACCCCTCCTCTCTCCCACATTCGGGTTTTGTTTAAACCTCTTCTTGATCCAAACCTCAAACTATCCTCGGTGTTGACATCTTCCGAGATCCAGACCCTGTGTCTAACTAAGTTCGACAAGGCCATCTTCCCTCCTGTGGATGTGGAACTGTGTACAGGATTCATCAGATCTTATGACTCTGTCACAGACACTTTTGAGTTCATGGGCTCCAGGCAACTTCTCACACCCAATTTGGTCTCACAGTACATGGGGCTCCCTGCTCTCCCTATTCAGCCTCCTTCCGACGATTCACCACATCTCCTTTCATTCCTTTCACAGTGCAAACCCAACAGGAGGGGATATGATTGCAAAAAGGTTTTGGAAGGTGGAAGCAGAGAAGCAGTGATCACACGCTACTTCTTCACTCACTTCTATTCAGCACCCGGGCATTACTACATCACGAAAGGTATCCATCCTGCTCTCAATGCTCTCTTCACCATCACTCAGTATGATTTTGCATCCCTCTTCTATTCAACATTCTGGGCCACTGTTCGAAATCGCACACGCAGAGGCACACACGCCTGTACTTGTGGACCTCACCTCACCTACCTCTTGCACCAGTGGCGGGCTGCAACGCCTGCACTTTTTCCTCCACCTTCACATACTTCATCTTCTCCTCACCGCCCACCTTCCGCCCCTATGATCCCCCACTTGAGATCAGCTCCACTGGCTCTTAGTGTGGCCCCAGCATCCTCGGCCCCTGCTGCATCAGTCTCTGTCCTCTCTTCCTCTCCAGTCTCCATACCCACTCTTGCTCCACCCACATCTGCAGCACAGGTTTCTGAGCCATCCCCTCTTGGGCCAGCCTCTGGAGCTTTGTCATCCGTTGCTCATGCAGGAGTCGCCTCTCCATCCATCCCCTTCGAGGCAGATTTTGATTTCCCTGATGATGTTCTTCCGGTCACTCCCCTGCCCTCCTCAGGTCTCACCCACCATGGCATGACATTACCACTTACCTTCCCTGCAGTCATGACCATTCCCCCTCCGATCATCTCATCAGGGTCAGTAGGGTGCAAAAATACACACATTGGTCCCCTAACTCGAGGGGATCCATCGACAGAAGTTATGGCAGCAGGGACCTCTGCCTTGGGATCTCTTGATGGAGAGGCATCAGAGCGACACACGTTATTGAACTTGAATCTTACTTTGGGAGCCACTGGTGACGCGAAGACACCACCCCGGGTGTCTCGACAACTGACCCCTGAACCGAGTATGGAGGCTGCTGAACAGGACCTACTGGAAACTCGACCTGGCAAGGTTATTTTTGCTGGGGGTAAGATACCTTTTCAAGCTGATTGTCCTCCACTTCCTCAAAATGATATGTTGGATACCTACTTCGCATCCTCCTCAGGAGATCTATTCACCCATGAGGCCCAGATAAAGGAACAGAGCCAGGAACACAAACGGCTACTGTATGCATTAAAGCGGAAGCGGTCTCCTGTTTGCATGGAGGAGGAGGACCTGGACCAAATTTTCACACTTCCCTTGCAAGAGACAATCGCTTCCAACAAGAAAGTATCCCAAGCTCCAAGCTGTTACCTAGACATCGACACACTGGCTCCAGTGGCAGCTCTCGAGGACCCAGAGCAAGAGGGGATGAAAGCAGCCTTCGAGGAATATGGCGAACTCATTGACATGGCTGACCGAATGACCTATCGGGACAGGTATGCATGTGCTAAAAGATCCCTTCATATGGCTCAGCGCATTATAGATGACAGCTTCATTCAGATGGGTGCCTCCCTCTTTAATACTACGGGTCAGGTTTGCAAGCTTCTGTCACAGAAGCAACACCTCCGCTTGGAACATGACAAGCAGGTAGCCAGCATGCATAAAGAATGGGATACAACATTGCAGGTGAAAGAAGCGGAGTGGGGAGAAACTCTACAGGCAAGGGAGGCTGCGTGGAAAACTCAGCAGGACGAGTTTCAGCAGTGTCTTGCAGTGAAGGAGGCAGAGTGGACAGCCAGCAAGAAAGTTTTGGAGGACAATCATTCAGCCCAACAGGCTGAGATCCAAAGGGAGCTTGCAGCCCTATAGGACAGATACACCTCACTGGCAGAGGATAAGCATACTGTGGATCAACAGGTGGAGGTGGTGCGGAGTCAGATGAAGCAGATTCTCGAGGAGGAGGACCATCTCCAAGTTTCACATTCCAAGTTGCAGGACGACTTCCATGGGCTGCAAGCTGAAAATGCTGCTCTCAAATCTTGATGTGATCATTACAAGTCTAGCTACCACAGATATAAATCCAAATACGAGGACATCCACCACCTCATGGACACAGTCGAGGAAGAGGCAAGGACCAGCCCCGGAACATCAACACACCCACCACACCCACCCCCTCCCCCTCCCTGACCTTCATCCAGCAAGCAGTAGCTCCTGGATCTTTTAGTTCGGCATTTCTTTTTGCGAGCTCTGTACATTTGGATTATGCAGTTCTCATGTAAATAAGAAATTTTGGAGTTGTATGGCCATGAGCCAGTTTTTTTTTCAGTTTTACAGTTGTAAGGCCATGAGCCCTTTCTTTTCACTTTTGGGATGTCAACAACAAGGTCACTTTCTTATTTGTAATTTATACTTAACTTTCTCTCACACAGATCCTCAGTCATTCACCGGGACGGTGAATGATAGTGGCGGGGGATCTGTTGTACTCAAAGTTTATGGCGACCCACCAAGAGTCACACCTAGGTCACGTCATGGTCACCTCAGCAACATGCCAAGTTGTTAGACCTTGGTCATACCTATTCGCAGCGTGTTCACATATGTTCACATCTTGGTCACTCTGGAACAGACTTGGACATGACATGGACATGACTTGGACATGACTTGGGTATGACGGAAGCAATACATGACTGAAGAGTGCCAAACCTCAACCTCGACTCACCATGGTCAAAGTCGATCAGAGGGAAGTAGTAGCGCAATGGTACACGGGATACACCTGTTGGTGCACATGGGAATCAGTCCAACAGTTAAGAGGTATAGGTGGTGCACCAACCCTCTCAACCAACTAGTGTCAGGAGCGCATGGAATAGACAGGAGAACACATGGAGCACGGGATTCACTGACCCAGAATAGGCTGGAGTGTTGCGGAATCCATCAAGGACAGAGCGGCCCACAAACGGTGGAATGGCTAAGGATGGCTAAGGGTGCAAGAAGATATCCAATAGGAAGAAGGAGAGGAGATTGGCAGCCGGGGGTGCAGCAGAGGAGGAGAAGGTGAAGAGGGGGAAAGGGGAAAGGGAGAGGGACATTCTGGCAGGGGCGAGAGGCGTGAGTGAAGGAGTGAGAGGCTAGAGTCAAGAGCTCGCCTCGTGTGTATCTTCTGGGGGTGTATCAGTCATCTTGCTTTCTAATGAGTTATGCTACTCCCCATCTCTGCTCGCTACTCTAAAATCTCTTTCCGTTGTGTTCTCCTCCCCTCCTCTCCCTTCACCTGGTACAACGGACCTGTTTCATGTGGTTGAAGTTCTTTGCCGTTCATGTCGAGGGTTGGCTTTCATGATGTTGTTCCGCTATGGTCTTCTTCTTGCTCACATCACTTCAGCACTTGTACCGCTTGCACATAGTTGACACCATCTACCGCTTGCACATAGTTCACACCATCGACAAGCACTCGCCTACGTACCATCAGTGACACTTATGGCATGTCTTACTCGCTTCTCACACCAGTGGCCCTAGGCCTCCGGTAATACTTCCGGAAGTGTTAGAAACCCCCCCCCTGTTATGCTCTAGCCGAGATAGCATGACCTTGGATAGATCGATGGGCATTTTCTCTTAGATGACCAACTTTTGTAATAGTTAATGTGCGTAACTGAAATGGTCAAGAGAAGTAACTGCCAAGGTCCTAGGTGAGGGTGGAATGGCATTGACTAGGTAGTTATGAGTGCTAAGGCCTAGGTGCACCTAAATGTTAAAATAATGCCAAGGGGCAAGTGGTTTTTAATGTGCCCCAAGAGAGGGGTAAAAAGGTCCACCAAGTGGAGAGGCTAAAATGATGACATTTGGCAAGGAGAACTATCTAGGGAAATGAGGGTCTCATGGATAAGCATGAAAGAAATAACGAATTGAATCTGATGATCCAGGATCCATGAGAATAGGCTGGGTGGAACAAAAGTAAAGCCATCGCCCGTGATTGAAAAATTCTAAGAAGAGATTCAGCCAAGAGAGAAGTCGTTGACAGCTGGTATCAGAGCCAGGTTAAGGTAAGGGTAGGGACGTGAGCGTCAAGTAGATCGACGCGGGTCTATACAAGCAAATCGATGGAAACCCGTGAGGCGTTGACGAAGAGATCGACTGAAGTTGGTAATTGACGTCGAGAAAAGCCGTCGATGGTGATAGTTGGGGCAAGTCGGCAGTGCATAGATATTAAACAGCTGCGCACGTATTTGTTGTCTGAAGCACCCGTGGTTTGATATCTAGACGAGTCGCCTGTTGACGTGCTGAATGGGAAAATGGCTACCGTGGCCTACGAAAGACTTTAATTAACGGACGGCTGAGCTTGGGACAGCGCAGTTGGTTCGACGGTCGACGGAAAAGAAGACCAGACGGAGCCTTTGTTCATGGCGCGATTTCAGGGTCACGTAAGGCAGCGAATTGTGGTAGGTGGAGCGCAGAGGTGACGTGATCCGTCGAATATTACGAGACCTCCTCTGATCGGCGCATATTTTATCTCGTGAGGTTGAGGGGGCTGCAGACCCTTGTAGCAAGTTCTCTTGCAAGATCAACCTAGACCTCATATCGTCGAATCATTTGAAGAGGAGAAATCAGGGAGCCCTTTCTTTCCATGCAGTTTTTTTTGTTTTTCATATGGTCCTGTTATTTCTGCACCGTAGAAAGGAAAAAAAAAAACCAGGAAAGCAGAACAGAAGTGAAGGGTGTATATATTGGTTATTTGGGTTTTAGAAAAGATTGAAAAAAAAAAAGGAAAAAAAGAAAAAACCCATCTTCCATTGTGGAACTATGGAGGCAGAAGGGCATAATTCTAGGGTGAATCCTAGTGAGTCTAGAGTACAGTCTACACAACAGATGTCACATCATGTAGCACCTACTTTGATTGGTAGGATTTCGATATTAGAGGATGCTTTACAGCAGATTATGAACCAGCAGCTTCAAGTGAATGCTGGTCGAAATGAGATTAGGGAAATGGTACAAGCCTTGTCGGCTAGACCGTCTAGAATTGATAAGGGCAAAGCTCCAGCAGAGCCAGAGCCCAGTATACATTCCTTAGAGCGCGCAAGGGTCAAAGTGCCTAATATCGCTAATTATAGACCGGAGAAGTACGCTGGTCAGATGACCGAGCGCAAATCTGATGTGATCGACGTTTGGTTACACAAGTGGGAAGAAGCCTTCGCCATTTGTGAAATTAGATCCGATCTAAAGAAAATCCGCGAGGCCACACACTTGTTTATTGAGGCAGTGGACAGATGGTGGATAAAGCAACAGAAGGATCAAGTTGCTCCAACCACCTGGGAAGGGTTTAAAGCTGAATTCAAGAAACACTTTCTCCCACTTGATGAAGAATCCCGAGCTTGGGATGCTTATAGAAATCTTCGTCAGAGGAGTCTGTCAGTGGCAGAGTACACTGACAAATTCAGGGAATGTGTTATGAAAATAACAGACCCTCTCCCTATGTCCGTTCAGTTAAAGGACTATATCTATGGACTGAACGACAAGATCAAAATGGAAGTTCGGGCAAAATATGTGACTACACTAGATGAATCTATAGCAGTAGCCCTGAACTATGAGGATGCCAGAGGCAGATCTGGTGGATTTGTGCAGGCAGGGACTCAGTATGAGCACTCGAAAAAAGGGGGGATTTCAGAGGAAATGGATTTCAAAGACAAGTGTCTCGCAGCCAAGTGGCCAAACCAAGCAGGTGAAGCCGGTTGAGGGACCAATAAAAACAAGTACCACCGTTGGGGTGAAAAGGAAAATAACTCCAATGGCAGCCCGGGCTTGGTCAAAGTCCTCGTTGACCCCTGAACAAAAAGAGAAAGCTAGAAAAGAAGGATTGTGCTTCGGCTGCCTTCAGCGACATCAGTGGAAGGATTGTTCACTGAATAAAGACCGTCGCACGGCTAATATGATAATATTTGAATGCGACGTAGAAATGCAGGAGAGTCCCAATGCGGAACATATGCAGATGCAACTGGCGGGACCTTCTCAGAGGTTAGTACCTTGTTTGTTATGTGTATCTGTTGCTAAGTTAGTGACGAGTGCACCTGATAACATCCTATCTAAGCCCGCAGCAACGGGGTATACGGCCTTTAATGATACGGAGTTAATTAAAATGAAAGGGCAAGTGGCCAGTCATGATGTCATTGTGTTGTTTGACTCGGCGTCAACTCACAATGTGATTAACTCCAAGCTCGTGAAGAGGCTGAAATTAAAGACAAGTCCATCTGACTATGCGTATACAGTCAGAATGGCAGATGGAAGTTCAACTGAAGTATGGGACCAAAGGGTTACCCAGTTAGAGCTTCGGATTCAGGACTATGCTGAGAAGCTTGATTTTGAAATGACCAAGCTTGCTCATGCAGATATAGCCCTGGGTATGGCGTGGCATTCTAGGAAGAATCCAACCATTGATTGGAAAAAGCACGTATATCAATTCAAGATGAATGATGTGCTTTATGTCTTGCGAGGTGAAAAAGATATACCTCAGGGACCGTTGGTTTCCGTGATGGAAATCAGAAAAGCTCAAGTAGAGTTTTTATTCCTTTGCACAGCATCGGTAGAGCCGGTTGGTGATTCTTCGGCTAGCACTGATGTTGCGCAAAGTGGTGAGATGGCCAAGTTGGCTAATCTTATAACAGAGGAGTTCTCTGAATGTTTTAGGGATGAACTACCTTATGGGTTACCTCCAGAGCGGAAAGTTCAACATAAGATTGAACTGATCCCGGGGGCAGAACCTGTAAATAGACCTCCCTATAGAATGAGTTTTGCTGAGGAGGCGGAGGTGCGTAGACAACTGGAAGAATACCTCAAGTTGGGGCAGATTCAACCAAGTTTCTCACCTTTTGCTTCGCCAGTGATATTAAAGAAGAAAAAGGATGATACGTTTCGCCTCTGTATAGATTACAAAGCATTGAATAATATCACTATTAAGCACAGGTATCCGATGGCTCGGATTGATGATTTGCTGAATGCATTACATGGAGCTGTGATTTTCAGCAAGATAGATCTTAAGTGCGGCTACCATCAAATCCGGATTAGAGCCGAGGATGTGCATAAAACCGCTTTTAGAAGCAGGTTTGGTCATTATGAGTTTTTGGTAATGCCCTTCGGACTTACCAATGCTCCAGCGACCTTCGTCATGCTTATGAACGATTTACTACGTCCGTATATCGGAAAGTTCGTAGTACATTTTATTGACGATATCTTGATATTCAGTAAAAGTGTTACTGAGCATCGTGAACACTTAAGGATAGTGTTCAGTACTTTGAGGAAAGCCAGTCTTTATGTGAATAAAAAGAAAACTATACTGTGTATGGTTAGGCTTGAATATTTAGGGTTCATAATTACTCCACAGGGGGTAGAAATGGATCCGAAGAAAGTGGCTGCGATACTAACTTGGCCAATCCCTCAGAGTCTGACCGCATTGCGATCATTCTTGGGATTTGTCTAGTTTTATAGAAGGCATATCAAAGGATATACTGTTGATCTCATCTTGTGGGATCATCTCGGGTGGTGCGTTCATACTGTAGTACTATGGGACAATACAAGGCTCAATGAGCTGAAGCAAAGGGTGCGATACAGCTCTTGTTGAGTCTATGCTTAGCATAACCTAGGGAACCTCAGTGTTTCATCATGCACTTATGGCAGTAGTATATAGTCCATAGTTGATGCACATTAGTGGTTGGATCCACGACTATAGATCAGTCCCTTCATCAGCATTTGGCACCTTCTATGCCTTAGGGACATCTTATGCATTCTTAGTGACATTTTGGGCTTCTAGGCCTTTACATTCTCAGCTCCTTCTCGATGAGCCTATGAGAGATGCTACATCCCATGCCAATGGATGTTTAGCCATGCACACATTAGACGACTTCAGCTCATGACAGTTGAGCATACAGGTTGGACAGGTTGCCATACCTTGTCATTTGTATGGGCCTCTTCATCAGCAAAGTAGTGTACGGAATAGTATCGCCATTGACTGATTTGACCTCAGATAAAGTACCTTTTATTTGGGGACAGAATCAACAAGAAAGTTTTAACACCATAAAACAAGCTGTGGTCACCGGACCGGTGTTAAAAATAGTTGATCCCCAGAAACCGTTGTTCCTAGAAACCGATGCAAGTGGCATTGCGGTAGGAGCACTTCTCCTTCAAGAGGGAAGGCCAGTAGCCTTTGAAAGCAAGAAGCTTTCTCCCTCTCAAAGGAATTGGCCAACTCATGAATTGGAGTTGTATGATGTTATCCATGCTTTGAAAACATGGAGGCATTATCTGTATGGTTCAGAGTTTTATGTGGATGTAGATCATGATACTCTGAAACATTTTTGTAAACAGCCTGACTTGAGGGGCCGCCAAGCTAGGTGGGCAGAGCTCATGCAGGAGTTTAATCTAACGATTCGGTACTGAAGAGGAAAAGACAATAAGGTGGCTGATGCGTTGTCTCGCATTATGCACAACCTGAGTTTCACGGTATTAGAGAGTGCTCTAATGACCGAGATAAGAGAAACTCAAAAAGTAGACGAGTTTGTCCAGAGCTTATGGCCTAAGGCTCAGGTGTTAAAACCCGGGGAAAATGAAAAGGATGACCTGGCATCCAGAAAAGGCCAAACTTATGCAAGATATATCATAAGGGATGGTATGCTAGTTAGAAATGGCAAGGTTGTAGTACCTAGTCAGAATGATCTCAGGCAGAGAGTCATTCGACAGTGCCATGATAGCCCGTGTGCGGGACATCCAGGAGTCGAGAAGACATATGATCTCGTGAAGCGAGATTTCTTTTGGCCAAAGCTGAAAAAGCATATTCATGAATATGTGACACGGTGTTTTTCGTGTCAGGTAAGTAAGGCCGAGCGGGTGAAGCCACCCGGACTTTTACAGCCCTTGGAAATACCACTAAGTAAGTGGGAGAGCATTTCCATGGACTTTATTGTAGGGCTGCCTACGACGCAAGGAGGGTATGATTCTATCCTTGTGGTGGTTGATCGTCTAACCAAGATGGCTCACTTCATTCCGACTAGAGAGTCTATTAGTGCCCCGCAAGTGGCGGATTTGTTCATTAGACATATATTTCGTCTGCATGGATTGCCTAGATCCAGAGTGTCAGACCGAGATGTCAGATTTACCGGTCATTTCTGGACAGCGGTATTCGAGACACTAAGGACTGAGTTGGGAATGAGTAGTGGGGATCATCCTGAGACGGATGGTCAGACGGAGAGAGTCAACCAGACTTTAGAGGATATGCTGAGAGCATATGTGTCATTGAGGCAACATACATGGGACAAGTGGTTGCCATTGTTGGAGTTTGCCTACAATGATAGGAAACATTCATCTACCGGGTTCAGTCCGTTTGAACTGAACTATGGTTATAGACCAGCCAATCCAACTATAGTTGGAGTACCTCAGAAAGTGCCAAGTGCCGCGAAATTTGTAGTTCAGATGCGGGAGATGCTAGCACTTGCGAGAGCTAATATCCGTCAGGCTATGGATAGAGCCAAGGTGTATGCGGATGAAAATCGGTCTATAAGAGTATTTAAGGAAGGAGAAAAAGTTTTTCTCAGAGTTCCTTCGCACTCGAAGTCGTTGACTTCAGGAGAGTGTGCTAAGTTATCACCTCGATACTGTGGGCCGTGGTTAATTCTAAAGAGAATAGGCAGTGTAGCCTATAAATTAGAATTGCCACAGGGGTGTAAGGTGCACCCGGTTTTTCATGTTTCGCGCTTAAAGAAATTTTTGCATACAGGTGACTCACTAATCGAAGGTGTGGTTTTGTTTCAGGAAATAGAGGATATTGCAAGGAGCAAACCAACGAGAATCCTGGACCGAGGAACAATGCAAATACGAAATCGAAAGATACCCACGGTGTTGGTTGCATGGCATGGTCAGCGTCTATCGGAAGCTACCTGGGAATCCGTATACCAGTTACGGAGAGCGTTCCCAGATTTCATCATTGAGGACGCTGATGCTTGAAGAGGGAAGGAATGTTATGCTCTAGCCGAGATAGCATGACCTCGGATAGTAGATCGGTGGGCATTTTCTCTTAGATGACCAACTTTTGTAATAGTTAATGTGTGTAATTGAAATGGTTAAGAGAAGTAACTGCCAAGGTCCTAGGTGAGGGTGGAATGGCATTGACTAGGTAGTTCTGAGTGCTAAGGCCTAGGTGCACCTAAATGTGCAATAATGCCAAGGGGCAAGTGGTTTTTAATGTGCCCCAAGAGAGGGGTAAAAAGGTGCACCAAGTGGAGAGGCTAAAATGATGACATTTAGCAAGGAGAACTATCTAGGGAAATGAGGGTCTCATGGATAAGCATGAAAGAAATAACGAATTGAATTTGATGATCCGCGATCCATGAGAATAGGCTGGGTGGAACAAAAGTAAAGCCATCGCCCGTGATTGAAAAATTCTAAGAAGAGATTCAGCCAAGAGAGAAGTCGTTGACACCCCCCCCCCCTCAGACACAGGTGTACACAGGCGATGGAGGGTATTCAGGTTCACCCTTCTCAGGTTATGGCCAATATTTGGTCTGACACACACAGTTCACACTCTGATGGCCATATGGACGAGCATGTAGGGATCCTCTAGAGCAGCTACTACCAGGAGAGTTATTTTTTCCAGAGTATGGAGAGAATCTCCTTTCTTCTCTGAGTCTCCCTCATGGTTAAGGTGGCATTTTCAGCCTCCGCCTTGGTTTTTTATTAGCTCATTTTGAGCTGTTTTTTCCCTCATGCATTGCATGATGTACTCCCGCACTTGAGCTTGCTCTCACGGTTTTCATTCATACTTAATGAAGTAATTTTCTTGAATGAAAAAAAAAACTGGTTGGTAAACGTTAGCGCAGCAATCCCAAAAAGTCTCACATACACACACTTTTTTCTTTTTCTTTTTTTTAAGTGAAAATCTTGTTGCTTCATATTACAAGAGAGTTTCAACAAAAAATCTCAGTGTAAGAAAGATATACGTCAGAACCTATGTAGTGAGTTTGTAGACAATCAAAGAGAGATTGTTGTAAAGATCTGCGGAAAAACAAGAAAAAAGATAACTGAGGATCACCAAAGACTCTATGATTGCCATCTATCCAGAGTCCGGAGTGCCCAGAATCTAACCCAAGTAAAAAACAAATCAAACTCTGGTTGCCATGGATGAATGCCAAAGAGCCAAAAGAATTTTTCAGACACACTTTTTAAAAAAAATTGAAAGCTTTTATTGATTATATTATAAGAATAGTCACCTAAAAAAAGAGGCGCTAGAAAACACATCAACTGAAGATCTCAGTATAACCCAAATATACATCCTGATCTATTTGGTGAGTCTGCAAGCAATCAAAGAAAGATTGCTGCGAAGAACACTAACAAAGAAAAATTGGGATCACTAAAGACTTTACAATTGCGGTCTATCCATAAAGTCCAAAGTGCCCAATAGCGAACCCAAACACACTTTTTTTTAAATAGTGAAAACTTTTGATTGATTATATTACAACAGTAGCGACCTCAAAACGAGGCAGCCGAAATTACATCAACTGAAAATCTAGTGTATGCTAGATAAACATCATGATCTATGCAACGCGTTTGCGAACCCAAACACACACACACACACACACTTTTCTTTTTTTTGTGAAATCTTTGATTGCTTTATATTACAATATAGCTAGCCGAAAAAAACTCGTAAGCGAAAATAGTACATCAAGCAAAGATGTCCATGTAGGACAAACATACATCCTGATCTATGCAGTGAGTTTGCAAACAATCGAAGAGCGATTGTTGCAAGCAAAGACGGAAAAAGGAAAAAGTAGAAAATACTGGATCACCAAAGACTCTGTGATTTCTAGCTTTCCAGAGAGTCCAAAGTGCCCAATAGCGAACCCAGGTAAAGAACAAAGCAAAATCTGGCCGTTTGGGATATATCCCAAACAACCAAAATTGCTTTCCAAAAACACACTTTTTTTTTTTGGGTGGAAACTTTTGATTGATTATATTACAAGAGTAGCGACCTCAAAACGAGGTAGCCGAAATTACATCAGCTGAAAATCTCAATGTATGCTAGATATACATGATCTATGCAGTGCGTCTGCAAGCAATCAAAGAAGGATTGCTGCAGAGAATGCCTAAAAAAGCCAAGCAAGGAAAATATAGGATCACCAAAGACTTTACAGTTCCTGTCTGTCCATAAAGTCCAGAGTGCCCAATAGCGAACCCAAACAAAGAAAAGATGAAACACACACACTTTTTTTTTTAAAGTGAAAACTTTTGATTGATTATATTACAAGAGTAGCGACCTAAAAAACAAGGTAGCCGAAATTACATCAACTGAAAACCTCAGTGTATGCTAGATATACATCATGATCTATGCAGTGTGTCTGCAAGCAATCGAAGAAGGATTGCTTCAGAGAACGCTTAAAAAAGCCAAACAGGGAAAATATGGGATCACCAAAGACTTTACAGTTCCTATCTGTCCATAAAGTCCAGAGTGCCCAATAGTGAACCCAAACAAAGAAAATATAAAACTCCGGTCTGGGTGGATGAAAACCAAAGAGCCAGAAAGACTTCCCAGAACTAACATCTGTCCAGATGGAAAAATGCCCAGATGAAACACACACACACATCGTGAAGGCTTTATACAGTTGGATCCATTCTAGCTCTATATGCTACAGACTTAGGGGAGGGCACCAATTCCCCATCAAGATCCAATTCTACCACAACCACTTGTTGACAATATCAGAGGAGGGAGTGATCATCAGACCCTAGTACCTAGGGGACAAACGAGTTTCAAATGCATTGAGGATTGCCATTGGACAGATGTGGGTCTCGTCTCATCGACTAAGGATCGAGGCAAGGAAAGCTACAAGCACACCCAAAGAGCAACGGATCTAGAGACTATGCATGTGGAGGAGGTGGAGATAGAGCATCATTTTTTGTGTACCATCTACATTGCCCTCTACCTAATCGAGATGTGATGACACAGAGAGACCCTATTGAGGCAGACTAGGCAGAAGCAGGAGATGATAGCATCGCACGAGATTGAGATAGACAGAGCACATCGATATGTCATGGACTTCTACACATTTGAGTCAGCCCCAGGACATAGTGGAGTGGAGGAGGAGGTAGTCAACATGAGGGCAGAGACGGAGCTGTAGAGCTAGAGATGCAAAGACCATGCATGATGCAGAAGGTGAGGTGACAAGAGCACCTACGATGGAGGTTCAGCCTTTCTTAGCTCTCCTCAAAGAAGATTGCCCAAGCCGAGGTGTCACTCTTGATATGGCCCATCGGATACAGAGACCACGAAGACCATGGCCCCCGCCGCCACAGCGGAGACATCTCACCAGACATAGATACGATATATGTTTGTCGCTGCTCATCAGAGAGCCACCATGGTGCTTGGATGTGTGTTTTGAGTACTTTTGAGTGTGTGAGGTTTTTAAGATTATTAACATGGCACTCAGCAAGGGTCTTAGTGAGCCCTTTGCTTCAGCCCATAGTGGCTTGTATGAGTTACCTCTTTTATTGTACCCTGTCTCATAGACCCACGAGGCCTCCCGAAGATGGTAAATCTCTCTCTCTCTCTCTCTCTCTCTCTCTCTCTCTCTCTCCCCCCCCTTCCTTCAAATGCAGCCGGCCTTAGGGCAGAGGCTGGGTTCAGAAGACAAGACTCTACTCTAAAGCACATTTTCACTCTACGGGGCACCACCAAGGAGGCGAGATTAAGATTCCAGAAAGCACTTGTTTTGTCAACTTTCAGAAGGCCTTTGACATAGTCCAACAATCTCGTATGATCAGGAGGCTTTAGGAGATGCAGATCCCAGGTGTCATGATATGGGGAGTGATGAGCTTATATGAAACAATCAGAAGTAGAGTGTGAGCTCAAGGAGGTCTCCCAGATTGGGTATAGTACTATCGGAGTAAAGCGGGGATGCACCCTCTCACCAACACTTTGCGCTCTATATTGATGAGATCACGACCTTCATTGACAACTTAAGAGATGAGGGATTACTACTCACTGATTTGATGATACACATACTGTTATACACGGATGACATTGTCCTTATATCCTCTCCAGTAGTAGGTCTCCAGGGTCACCTAAAGGGCCTAGAGGTAATTTGCAGGGAGAGAGACTTGACAATCAACCTTGATTACTTCATGCAACTGATGAACAAATACAAAGTAAAAGATGTACATAACAAATCAAGCTAATTCATATACTAACTCAGAGTAACACAGTAAGACTTGAACATAAGAAACACTTGCTATCATGATACAGACTCAGTATACCAAGTCCACCTTCAGATGGTAGAGGGTCAGTCCAAGATGCTCTATAGATGCTTAGTAGACTTCAGCTTATATCCTTGTTTATACTTGTCAATCTTCTTTGCTTGAAGAATGGTGCCGTCATTCTTCACGTGCTTTGTCGCCTTGTCGCCTCAATTCTCCTATGCATCCTATAGGGCTGCTCTCTCAGCTTTCTAGCTGAACTTCTCTGTCTCCCAAGTGGTTTGTTGCATGCGGAAATTGCTGATTTGCTGCAGCAAACCCTCTTTCTCCCACTACCAAGTGCCCCACTACCAAGTGGTTTAAGTTTCTAGGAGTATTAAATGATTTCTTCACTATCCCATTTCAGGAAACGCAAGCTCCTATACAGACAAGCCCCCCACTTGCTACCTCAACCTTGATACTCTTGTACCCATGTAGGATTTGGAGCCACTCGATGATCATGGCATGGAAACACTGTCTGAAGAGTGTGGAGATGGCTGACCAAAATCAGCTAGCCATTGATTGGCATTACATTTCATAGCAATGCATTTGTGTGTACTTTGATTCTACCTATGTGTGAGAGATTATCACATTCTAGTGAGCCTCCCCGTGCTCTCTCTCTCTCTCTCTCTCTCTCTCTCTCTCTCTCTCTCTCTGTGGCCCCCTGAGGACGCTCATAAATTCTACTTCTCTCTCTCTCATATTATCCCACCAGGGTACCTAGATTCACCTACCACACTCACTCAGGATTGTCATTGGATAGTTCCGCCTGTCATCACACTGACTCCGTATCGAGAGTGGACGGTCAAATGGGATCCCCAAAGAGAGTCGTATTTGCACACTATGTGATCGGATGAGGCGGAATCAGAGAAGCACTTCGTCTTTCGTTGGCTTAGCCTACTATGACATCTGTGGACGATACCACTGCCTTTTCAGAGACGAATTTGAGGGCCTCTCCAGACTCCTCTCATACCCAGACAGATATGCTTGGCCGCTTTCATTCACGAGGCGGTCTGACATAGGGAGCGTCTCATCAGATCACCACAGAAAAGAGTGGGGGACCTTACCTGGTCCATCCCAAAGTATGATCGCAGAGTTCTTCTAGTCGGAGCATGTTACACCCCCTAGCCACAGATAGCAGGAGAGGTAGGCACCCCGAGATCGATATGCGGCACACTCGAAGAGGACAGACACACATATCAGACTCACTGTGCACGACAGACCTCTCATCCAGATAGCCGACAACGATCTATCACGGGCTTCTTGCCTACACTACCTAGTCCATCATCGGGTGTATCTTGACATTTGATCAGACTGTATCTTCCATGGGGATGTTGATGCCAGGGATGTTTTATGACTAGGGTGACATGTATGGTGATATCATTGACTATGTCTACACAGTTTTCTCTAGCATGGGTTAGGATGCTCGCTTAGTGGCTCCACCCTTTTGCTCATTGTATCAGGTTTTTCTATCAGTCTCATAGACCCATAGGTCTTTAGCAAACTTTAATAAACTTTCTTTCTTTCTCTCTCCACACACATACACTTTTTTGGTGAAATTTTTGGTGGTTTATATTACAGAGAAGCTGCCCTTGAATGGGGAGCTCAACATTACATCAGTAGAAGATCTTGGTATATGACAAGTATACATTGTAGTCTATATAATGAGTTTGCAGACAATCAAAGAAAGATTGCTGCAAAGAACGTTGGAAAAAAGGGATGGGAAAATGGAAAAAGTGGGATCACCAAAGACTCTATGATTTCGATCCCCCCCCCCCAACCACCACACACACACACACACATACACAAATATATATTAATGTCTTTGGGAGGCCTCATGGGCCTATGAGACAAGGTACAATTGGAAAGGTTATTCATACAAGCCGCTATGGACTGAAGCAAAGGGCTTGCTAAGGGCCCTTGATAAGTGCTATGCTAATAATCTTGAAAAAAACACTCAAAACTAGTGCTCAAAATACAAATCCATGTGCTATGGTGGCTCTCTAACAAACAGCAAATATATCTCATATTTGTATTCATGAGACGTCTCTCGCTGTAACAGGGGACATGGTCTCTATGATCTCTGTATCCGATGGGCCATATCAAGAATGACACCTTAGCTCGGATGTTCCCCTCTTAGGAGAGCAGAGATAGGCTGAACTTCCATCGTACATGTTCTAGTCACCTCTGTATCATACGTGTTCTTTACATCTCTGGCTCCGTAGCTCCAAGTTGCCTCTTCCCGTTGATCCACTCAGCCCTCATGTCAACTATCTCCTCCTCCTCCACTCCACTATGTCCTGGGACTGACTCAAATGCGTAGAAGTTCGTGGCATATCGTTGTACTCTGTCTATTCCAATCTCCTGTGGCGCTATCATCTCTTGCTGCTACTTGGTCTGCCCTAATAGGGTCTCTCTGTGCTGTCGCATCTCAATCAAGAGGCCAATGCTTTTTAGTCGGCTTTTCCAACAAAACTTTCAGATTTCTTATAATGTCCCCATATCGTTCTTAGATTATCATTCTTGACGTGTGCGTAGGCTCTACACCGTAGGAGTACATGTTGTTCATCTTCTACCTCCCCTGTGGGGTAGATTTTGCATGTTTTTTTCTCTCTGGGGATCTTGGGTCTTGCCCACCTGCCCTTCTTGTTGGGGAATGGGAGAGAAGTGGACATCATGGAGAAGAGTGTGGGAACCAAAGGGAAAAATGTTCCATTGAATTGAGAGGAAGTCCTCTCTTTTATAGAATGGGAGAGAGGGTGGCCTGGATCATAGGCACGTCTCCTACATCAAAGGAAATCAATCCCTACATCATAGGGACTCTAAATCAAAGGCACCTCCCCATGTGGGGGCTTTTGCATTACATCATCACTTATGTCATAGCCTAGACACATTATAGCACTTAGTGTGCTACACACACACACTTTTTTTGGGTAAATCCATGAGAAGTTGTGCTACACACTTTTTTCGTTACTTGCTCACAGGGGGAAAATGATGATGCAATTTATACAAGGAGATCAGCCTTGGGCCTTTATGATCCGCTCTCTCTTATTACATCTTCATACATCTGCTTTTGGGAATTGGCAGCCTACTCAGTGGGAATTTTTATTTGGCTCTATCCAAGGCAAGATCAGAGGATGCCCTTTTGTCTCTTCTCTGCTTCTTGATTGGAAACACATTCTATCCCACTTGGAATGGAAAGGCAGGGACTCGCTCTCGGGCAACTCTTTGAGGGCAGAGAATCTCTTTTGGTCTGAAGTAGTGCTACACACACACACGCACACACACACACACACACACACACATGATCATAGGACAAGCCCTTGATCACACAATTCCCAACATACCCCCCCTCAAGAGTTTGCCTCTTGCTATGTCAAGGATTCATCAAGGCACATACTTTCACAAGCCATCTCATGGTGGTCAAGGCTTACAAAAATAGGATAGACCCTCCCCAAATGGTTATCTCCCTTGCATGTACAAGGATTAATCTTAGGCCTTTGTGTGGATCTAGTTTTTCATGTCTGCAAGAGGTACCATGGAGGCAAACATATATCACATTGCCTACATCATATGGTGACCAGAGGTGATTTACAAAAGACAAAACACATAACATTCTTTTTACAGTACTACTTAGGGCTACTACTTAGGGCATATTGAAGCTAGAATGGGCTAGGGGCTCAAGGAGGCTCTGATACCACATGTTGGGGAGTGGGAGAGAAGATGGACATCATGGAGAAGAGTGTGGGAACCAAAGGGCAAAATGTTCCATTGATTTGAGAGGAAGTTCTCTCTTTTATAGAATGGGAAAGAGGGTGGCCTAGATCATAGGTACCTCTCCTACATCAAAGGAAATCAATCCCTACATCATAGGGACCCCTAAATCAAAGGCACCTACCCAGTGGGGGCCGGGGGCCTTTGCATTACATCATCACTTATGTCATAGCCTAGACACATCATAGCACTTAGTGTGCTACACACACACACACACACACACATGATCATAGGACAAGCCCTTGATCACACAATTCCCAACACTTCTCCACCTCTGGGTTATGTGAATTGGTTCAAATTTGCAGATTAGATGCCTTTTGAACATTGAAATGTCTTCCTTGAAGTATTTTTGTATTCTGTAGCTATCCATTGGGTGAATTTCCTGTTTGTAGAACTGCATTGTTGTTCACGAGTTATGCCATAGCATTTTCAGTGTCACTATCCCCTTGATTTCACATGCATCTTCTGGTATATCAGTGGTTGCTATGCCCCCATGCCCCATATTCCATCCATTTCATGCCATCCCGTGATTTGTGTAGCTTCCATTGCTTTGTGTGGTATCCAATTGGCATCCATCTTCTCAACTTTGTTGAGGTGAGCCATGAATTAACATGATGCCTCTCCTTCTAGAGGTTTCATACCCAGCCTAGTAGGATGGGCTAGGGTGCCTATGCCTTAGCCCCTAACTCCCATATGCGAAAACGTTTATGTATAGTTTCTATTCTTTCCTAGTAGGTAGTAAAGAGCCAGGGTGCCCAAGCTGGACACCTGTAAAGGATCATTGTTTGTACAAGCATGGTGTATAGAAACTCTCTCATTTCCCAATTCTATAGATGTGCCTTCCTCCACACATGCATTTCATTTGTAGTTGCCTGCAAATTCCAGCCCTAGATATTTATAGGTGTTGACTATTTCCAAGGGCTCTCCTTCAAAGGTGGCATCAATCTGTTTGTTACAAGTCCCAGTCAGAATTACTATTGTTTTGTCTATGTTGCCTGCATTCTTGAGTGTCTATAGAATCCCCCTGTGTGTCCAGATGTGCTTGCAATACAATTTTATCAAATTAGCGAAGAATCTAGTATTTCATGTACAGACTAAGACATAGAAGTTTAGCATCACTTCGTTCATTAGAAACTTCTGAGCAATGAAATGGATTTAGTCTATTGTGTAACAAAGAATCAAGTGGCAGATATCCTAACCGGGTCTCTTGCAAGGATTAACGAAGAGACTTCATGGGCATAAAGCCAAATCCATTGTCTATTAGATAGGATTGTTGGAGCAGTGAGTGATAAACTATGGATTAGCTCATTGGTACACCCTTGGGGTGATAAGTGGTTAAGATTATTAAAGGTTCACTTGAGTGGAGGTTAGACCTTAGTAACTAGACTACATGCATCTACAATGATTGGGGATGAGTGCCACATGGAACCATGTCATTGGCCTAGCCTAGATGGCTTTGCCACATGTCGCATAAGCATGCATTCACAAGCTCACACTCGAGGACAGCCAATCAGGTATAGCATTGCATCCATGCCTATGTGTGAAAATGCATTTTGATGGGACACACAGTGTCAGTGCCACATGGGTGGCTCCAGCTTGGACTCTTCTGAGAGGTCAAAGGGTGGCTTTTCCCCTCACACCTTTTCTTACCTTGTGCCACGTAAGTGTATTCACTTTGTCTTGCATTTAGTTGCTGCGGTTTGAGATTGCTTCTTGGCATATTATTCTCTAGTGTTCTATACCTGCCTGCAATATTAACGAGTGTGTACGTTCTTCTCTCTGTGTGCATTATTCCCCCCCCCACATTGGCCAAGCATGTTGTCATCATTGTGCACACTTATTCCACCACACCTGTTGTGCACTTGTACTAGAGTGCCCTTTGTCTATTTGTGCCACAGCACCCCCCTCATATGATTGCACCATGGTGCTTTCTGTACATTTGCATCTCTTGAACATTCATATCAAATCACCCCTCGTACACCAGCCACAATGCTTTCCATACTTTGAATCCCTTGTACGCTTGCACCACAGTGATTTCCATCCCCTTGTATCAAAAGATGGGAGCAAGTCTCCTTGCACCAATAACCCTAGGCTGTCAGTAATACTTAAAATGAGTCCCCATCTCAGGCAATGACAAAAATGAGGCTGGCTAAGGCTGGAAGGGATGGAAGTTTAGTAAGATGGCACATGTGCCAAAATCCCTACAGAGACAATGATAATGACGAAGAGCAAGTGATGGGTTCCGGAATCCGGGGTCAAGGGAGGAAGGGGGAGGGGGGGGAACACTGGGGCAGCAACGGGTCAGGAGGGAAGTAGATTGATGGCAATGACAATGACGAAGAGCAAGCAACGTGTTGGAAGGGAGGGGTGTTGGAAGGGAGAGCAGGGATTACAGCAACAGGTGAGGAGGGAAGTAGTTGATGGCAAGAGAAACATGCAGGGTAAAGGGGGAAGGGGGAAGGGGGGGGGGGCAATCTTTTTTAGATGTATCACATGCCTTGTATCCTACGGAATATTATTTGTATAAATATTTCCCTCTTATGCTGCAAGTATATATGATAAAAACAAGGTGGCATGATAAAGCAGGGAACAATCAGTTACAGAAGCAAGCAAGCAAACTGGGTACAACAAACCTATAAAATAGAATATAGCGTGAACTAATTAAATGAAACATTCCATACCTTTCCCTCTCCACTTTTTGTTTGAGGGAGTATTTTCCCAGCAAAGGATACTGGATCTTCAGCAAGCTCTTTTACAAAGCTAACCATGCGCTCAATAGGCTGAATCGTGCATCAGAAAGACACTTGAAATGAATAAATATGGGAATTTCTGTTGGATGTATATCAGTGAAGGAAGCTACAAGCACCAATATTGTAGAGCATCGAGACAAAAGTTTGAAGCTAATGTGTAACCAATACCTGAATCAATAATTTGTTGGAGTCCCAGCTTAAGAAAAACGACCAAGCTGAAAGGATGATTAGAATAATGATTGTAGCACCCATCTACAAAATACAAATATATGGAAACTAATTTAACAGAGTGAACTATGATTTTCTTTAATTCTTACATGAGACTCGAAATCAATTACTAGATCTGTTTAATTTCAAACTTACATCAAATGTGAAGTCTTTCTGCGCTCTATTCTTTATAGAAAAATATGATTCACTGCGACCACTGTCACTGACAGCTGTTAAAAGCTCTGTTGCACGGTACGTGTCCTGTGCATTTTTCTTTCCATCCAATTGTTCTGATGGTGGTGGAAATATCTGATTGTAGGTGCTACTTCCATATTGAAGGCCATAGCATTCATCGGGACCAGCCTGACCAGGTGCAATACATTGACTACTGGCAAAATATGCGGGTGCAAGGCATCCATCTCTTACACCTAGATAGAGAAGTTTATAGCCATAGCTCTCATAGAATTGATACAGACGTTCCAAAGATTCGTTGAAATGTACTGAGTAAATTGGACTATGATCAAGAAGATTGAGTGATGTGACAGGACCATTATCCTTCACGTATATACGAAGGTTAGGTATGAGAATCACTAAAACCAGCATCCCCAGAACAAGCTTTTGTGACGTGAGTTCAGACAACCTGGTCCACACCTGACTTGGCTTTCCCTGGTAATGATACTCAGAATCAGATTCTGTATCTTTAGGTTCCTGAGCACTTTTGACAGTGTATCTATGCCTGAAAACCTGGATTCACACCAGAAGTCCATCATTGCTAGAACCCATTGACTCTGGAGAAATTTGAAGAGTATGCCATGTGGTTTTGTCATTACATAAAAGATATCGAGTCAACATTATCATCCATCATCATTTCTCTTTGCAATTTTAGCAAAAAAACTCTGTACAAGGATATCATTTCTGTCGCTGTAAGTCCATACATAATGTGCATCATTTGATCCTTTCTCCCCCTTTCACCAGACTGAGAAAAAAGGTTTTGGTAGACATGAAGCTAAATAACCAAAATGTGCAAATTAATCTCATTAACCATCCTAAGTATATGTTCAGAGAATCTATCAGTGCATATGTGCACAGCATATGTGCACAGGAAACAAAATTAAAACTAGAGCTATAACATTTAGGTCAAGGAAGCCAAGGGAAATTATTGTCAATAAGATAGAAAATCAGCTCATGACCAAAAGAAAGAAGCACACTTATGCTCTTGCTCTTGGATTTCTCCTTGTTCCTTTCTGGTACCGATCATTGGATCCTCTCATTAATTTTCCTCTCTTTGAGCATCATATCTGAAGGCCCACTGCAAATGGTTGTTTTTATCAGGAAGACTTTAATCTTCTTCACCTTTGTGCCAAAAGTAGGCTTTGATCTGCCATGTATGAAATTTGACGCCGTTGAGCTTTCAAAGGGTGATTGTACAACAGCAAGGTGCTACCATTAGGATCTTCTATGCTAACAATAATCTTTGATTTTTAAACACTCTTTCCTGATGGAGACTCTGTTATATAGATCAACACTAGACTTGGTCAGCCTCTTTTCCTCAATGCCATAAGTATGTACAACTTGCAAGGTGAAGTGCGATGACCATCAGACTTCCACAAACTGATACTGAAGTGTCCTATGCCCTAGGGTAAAGCTACAAGAACCATGCGAAGGAAAACAAATGAGAAATAAAGAATCAGGTTCAGATGTTCACCAAGGCCTCTCCACAATCCACCATACGTGGGATGACTCCTTCTGTGCCACATGGCACTCTCCTGCTACAACAGTTTTCTCTCATTTCTCCATTCTCCACAAGGCCTACAACAGTTTCCTCTCAAACAATAAAACGAGGGAACATGTCTTACCTCTACAGAAAAGTTAGAAAGTTTTGGGACAACCCTCAAGCTAGCATCGTGTGAAAATACGTCTTTCAACCATTCCTCCTTCAACTGCGTCATTACATCCAAGCATGATCCCATCAACATCAACCTGCAATTCCATAAGCCAAAAGATAGCTCCCCAAGCATAGATAAGGAGTAACTAGCCTACTCTAATGGCTCTCTAGGTTGCAAGCCATCACAAAAGAACCATACATGTGAGATAATTCCATCAATCACCTTCATGCTTGTAATCATGGTCACAAGAAGACCCATTGACCAAAACCCATAAAATGATTTCTTCTGGAGGCTCCGGGCACAAAAACGAATTCTTCTGGAGGCTCCCTAGCACTTCATTCCGGAGCTTTTCGTAGCCCTGGCAGCTCTCAAACAGCATACATAGTGTGAGGGTAGGGATGGGGCCTACAAACATTCCATGAAAGTAATGCCTTCTCGCAGCTCATATGTACAACCAAACCTCATCCTGCTTGCTACTAGCTCCAAGGACCAGTAGAGAGCCCTCCAAGATAACCCATGTCTATTCTATACTACTGAAGCAAGTCAAGGTAGATATGGCTGAAAAAAGGCGTTGGTCTCACTACGAACTCTACAGGTATGATGGAGTGCAAGTCTAATCCTGGGTGTGGTGGCTGCCCAGTGTGTGTGCGTTGTGGATGCATCATTGTGGATGCATCATAGACCTATTTGGAAAGCTATTGCTGATCTCCTACTCCCTCTGGTTCCGATTCCGACATTGAATGTCAGAGACAGGCTTCAAGATTGGCACCTTCAGTCTTCAAGTCCAAGCATATCCTCTAGGCCTTTGCAGTTATTGACTTCTATACAGGCTTATCGATTGATATTACCTCCTCCCTGGATTGCCCATCATGCTAATTCTATATGGCATCTGAACAAATCATTAGCCTGGTGGAAAGGAAAATTGCAATTGATATGGAAGTTGAAAATGCCATTGAAGCAACGACTCTTTCTATGGAGATGTATTGTTGGTATTCTTCCAGTGGGAGTGAAATTGGCTCAAAGACGGATAGCTTCACCTCTTTGTCCAAGATGTCACCTTACATCTGAGAGTATTCCGCATTTATTGTGGTTCTGTTCATATTCCAGAGACCTTCTAGACAAAATCTCCTATTTCTTCTCTCTCAGATTTCCAGCACACAGGTTCTACAGGTTTTTCTAGATGTATGGCAAACTATCAGCTTCTTTGTCACAGTATTCTCTCTTCTTCCACTGGATCAGATACTGGGCCTTATGGACCCTCTGGCTGCAGCGCAATCAAGCATATCTGAATTCTCCCCTTCAGCATCCTTATGAGTTCTTCAGAGCCTCATTGCGGCAGTCTTTATATGATGCCTTACATGAGGAAGATTTGGATGTTTCTTGTATTCAACTTTTCTTTTACTGCTTCTGTCCGTTAATAATATAGTTACTGGTTTCACCCAAAAAAAAAAAAGTTTTGTGTGTGTGTGAGCGTTGGTGTTGGAGCTCTGCTGTTTGGCCTCGCCAGGGATCCCGCACAGCCCCGTCCGTACATCTGTACGGTCGTCGTACGGTGTCCGTACGTCAGTACGAAAACCTGCGTCAGCTCTGGTTCTCCTCTACATAGCTCCGTACCTTTTGCGTTGTCGTACTTTTTTCTGAAGGTCTTTCCGTACGTCTGTACAGCTGTCCGTCTTTCCGTACAAACCAGTCTTCCCGTGCCCCATCTGTATTTTCGTGCAGTCAGGCTTCTCTCCGTACAGCCCCGTGTGTACCTCCGTACAGTCCAGCGTTCTCCGTACAGTCCCTTGCTTTTTACCGTACAAGTCCCAAGTCTTGCTCTGGTGCTTTTCCGTACAGTCTTGTGTAACGCTTGTTTCATTTCATTTCATACTTCTCCATACAGTCCCTCTTGCCTTGTCGTATCCCAATCATGGCTTCAGGTTCGGATGTTTGTACATATGCTCGAAAAGAAAAATCTGCAGATGCTAAGCGACGTCCTTCACAGCCTGCAACACAAGATGATGAACTTACTATGGAAGCTCAATATGTGTTTGATACCCTAAAGGATGACTTTCAGCAGTCACGCCAGGAATGGGGCAAACCAGTTCTAGAGGTCACGTACAAATTGAAATTGCCATCCCTCGTGAATCCTCTCATGAAGTTATCTCAAACCGCGGTTATTGTTTTCTTTCCAGGAAGAATCCCAGCAGCCAGTGATGTTGCACAGTGGATTAAGTCCATCCTTGGAGGATGCTTTGTAGAGGGAGTATATTTTACATCTAGAGGCTTTTATGAGGTGCATTTATCAGATGCTTTGTGCAAGCAGAGGCTACTTGAACTTTCTCCCCTCTTTTACGGGAAGCAGATGGTACATGCTATGCCCTGGTCCCCAAACAAGGATTATCAAAGTCTTATACGACATCATTGTCCTGTATGGGTTGAGGTTGTTAACTTCCCGGATTATATGCATGAAGAATTGCCTGGCCTGGCTGCTTCCTTGGGACAGGTCATTTGCCCTCCACGCCCTATGGGAAACCGTAACAGGTTCTGCATTCTCTGGGACACTGATACACCTACCCCTCCTATTGCAGTGGAAGTTGAGGGAGTGCAATTGCGAAAAAAGTATTTTGAATTGAAATGGGGTGTGTTTGCAGGAGCTTGTTTTGCTTACCATAAGTTTGGGCATCTAGCCTCTGAATGCCCAATGGTTCTGCATCAGCCCCCTCCCAATACCTTGCCGCCCCAGACACGGGAAAAGAATGAGAATTTGCAAGCTAAGACAGCAAATAGAAATGGAGCAAAGAATGCCAAACCAATTAATCAGGTGCAATCACTTGCTGGAAAAGGAAAAGATAAAGAAAAAGAGAAGATGAAGGAATCTGCGGAAACTGATCGGGATGGTTTTCAACAGCCTAAGAAGGTAGTTGTATTGAAGCAACGCCCCTTTCAATCTCGTCAATGGGATGCTTCTTCTCCCTCACCAGGATAGGCTTCTACTTCAGCTCCTCTCCTTCAAAATTGGGTGGGGGTTATGAAGAAGGGCATCCCCATATGTGATTCTGAAGAAGGGGAGAATGCTATTTCTTTCATGGATCATGAGGGAATGCAGCCCATGCAGGCAGAGGCTTTGCCTCTCTGACATCTTGTTCTATCCTTATACTTTTTTGTATATACCTCTTTCATGCATCAAACACTTAAGTGCTTTATATACAATGTACAGAGCCTCTGCAATGTCTCAAAGTGGAGGCTTTTATGGAATTATGTACATAAAATGCAGCCAGATATTGTTTGTTTGCAAGAGCATAATCAACACTCTAAGGTTGGTCATCATGATTATTTTGGCAGTTATGACATATACTATGCTGGTACCACCACCTACTCAGGTGTATGCATAATGGTTAGACAGGGCTGCCCTCTTAGTGCTCTCTTCTATGCCATTGCGACCCATCCCCTCTTAATGTATCTTGATCATCTTACAAACACAGGACAGATGACTGGTCTTAAAATCCCTGGGGCTGCATCTTTTTTGGCACAAGCATATGCTGATGATTCCTTCTTTATGCCACAGAATTCTCCCCGTGAAGTTCACATGCTAATGACCACTCTATCATTGTATGGATTGGCAGCGGGATTGCATGTAAATTTTGACAAATCTAAATTTCTTCCCCTGAAACAATGTGATTGGCATTCTATCCTCTGGCCAGGTCAGGTGGTGCATTCCAAAGATGTAGTCAGGCATTTGGGATATCCTATAGGATGGCATATCACCAGGAAGCAGCAGTTAAAATGGATCTTCCAAAGACTTCAACATAAACTGGAATATTGGAAAATTTCTACTTGGCCACTTCGTGTCAGGCTCAGAATAGTACAGTCCATTGTAATGTCTTATGTCCAGTTCTTTTTGCCTTTGCTGCATTGGTCCTCTAGAGATATTTCAGCCTTTATGTCTCAAGCTATGGAGATGTTATGGAGGACAAAACCTGCTGTGAAAGCATTGAGACTGATGAAGATGGAAATGGTGTGCTCTCCTAGGATGCATGGTGGACTTAATATCCTCAACATAAGATATCATGTACTTGCAAGGAAGGCGACTATGCTCCATACTTTTTTCCGCCAACAACAGCCATGGACTTGTATGATAGCATCTATATGTGTCAACATGAGGACTTCTGCTTATGGTCATTGGACTACTGATCATCGGGAGGTTGTCATTGGGAGATTTGTAGGGAATATACCTGGATGTCCTTTCTCTACTGCTCTGATGCTTGACTGGAAACAAGACCTTTCCCAGGTCAAATGGGCTCCTGATAATTGCTCGGGGGCTAACTCAATGAGGAAAGAAAGTATTCATTGGAGTGCCATCTTGACATTCCACTTGCTTCACAGGAACCTGTTTGGGCATACAATCTCATGAAATTGGGAATTAGATACATACATGATAGTGGTAGATGATCAGGGCTATGTTTTATCTTTTCCTCAAGCCACTGCTTCCTATGCATTGGGAATGCACCATAGATCGATATGGAAGAAAATTGCTGATCTGCTACATCCTCTTTACCTGTTCCCCCTGTGGCTGACACAGACAGGCTTATGGATTGGCAATTGCAACCCTCTGCTACATGCTCTCATCCTGTTCCTCTGCCTGCCTTGACCTCCATCAAAGCCTATAGGCTTCTTCAGCCTGCTCCATGGATTTAGCAATATGCTAATACTCTGTGGCATATCAGGAAGCCTCTCTCATGGAGGCGGAAGAATCTCCGGATATTGTGGAAGTGTAAAATGCCTTTGAAACAAAGACTTTTTCTTTGGAGATGCATGACAGGCACATTGTCAGTGGGAGTCATACTTGCCAAACGCCGCATTGCCCCATCCACATGTTTACGATGTCAGGTTCCTTAAGAGACTGTCCCTCATTTGCTCTGGCACTGCCAGTGTTCTAGGAACCTCCTCGGGAGAATTTCAAATCATCTTCGGCTCCGTTTCCCGAGTCACAGATTTGGAAAACATTTTTGGTTATTTGGCAGATTTATGAGGTCTTTGTCTCAATACTCACTATTTCTCTCTTGGGTGAGATATTGGGCTCTTTGGACAATCTGGAGTGAGCATAATTTGGCATACTTGGGTCGGCAAATTCACAAGTCATATGAATCTTTCCGAGCCTCATTGCGGCAATCCTTATATGATGCCTACCATGAGGGTGATATAGATGCTTCTTGCATAGAGCTTTTCTTTTTATGTTTCTGATCTTTGGGATACTCTCCATTTTGGAGACTTCCCATCTTGTAAATTTATGAGCATATAAATAAAGCACTGGATATTACTTTAAAAAAAAGTGTGTGAACGTCTGGTGTGAGAGAGAGAGGGTGTGTGTGTGTGAGAGAG
Source organism: Dipteris shenzhenensis (assembly GCF_047967505.1). Taxonomy (NCBI): domain Eukaryota; kingdom Viridiplantae; phylum Streptophyta; class Polypodiopsida; order Gleicheniales; family Dipteridaceae; genus Dipteris; species Dipteris shenzhenensis. Next base: position 37,107,781 of record NC_141599.1, read on the forward strand.
TGCGATGGAGCTATCCGCCTCTGCGCAAACAGCCCCGTCTTCATCCCCGATTCTGCCCGTACAGTCCCCCGCTACACCCCTACTGCCTGCCCCGTCTTCCGTACATCTGTCGTCACCTGTACGGATATCCGTACAATCTTCGCTCGATTTGCCTTCTGTACCATCGCCCGTACAGTCTCCCGTTGAGCCTCCCGTACCCTCTGCGTGTTTTGGAGACCCTCCCGTACGGTCCGTTACGGCCTTCCATACAGACAGTACGGTCGACCGTACAACATGTACGGATGACCGTACAGTCTTCTGCGCAGCCACCTCCCCCTTTTGTTTTTTCCGCTTTGACACCTCCTTCTGCCCCTGCTCCTACTCGTGTGTTTCTTCGCCGAAAGCATGGTGGTCTGCCTGCCTCTCCTCTTATCAAATCGGCAAAGCTGGATGGTTCTGATGGCCCTTCTTCTTCACTCTAGCTAGATCTTCTTCGCCAATTGTGCTTTGCCTCTGTCATAGAAGTTCCTTCATCGAGTTTCCCGCTTGTTTGCTCCATGGATTCTGCCCTTTTGGTCTTTGGTCTTCGACAGGCTCAACAATTTGGAGTCTGCCTCTACTTCATGGGCAGGGTTTTATCTTCAGCTCAGCTCCGTCATTGGGCTGATGTTGCAGTGGGTCTGGATTCTATTTCTTCCTTTGTCTTTCTAGGCAAAGGATTTTACTATGCCCAGTGCTCTTCGACTGAGGTGGTAGAGCGCCTTGTTAATGATCTCTACTACTCCGAAGCACTACTGGAGGAAGGTTGATAAATCACAGGCAAATCTTCCTCTTGCTGAAGAAGCTCAGGATTGCACTCTGTTTGAGCACCATCAGTTTTCTTCTACTCAGGATATGGATGTAATCATTGCAGAGGGCAAGTTACAGCATGATACGCATGTTATTTCTCAGGATACTGCCCCTGCTCCTATTCAGATTGATCCTCCGAATGAAGCTCAAATGCAAAATCTTATTTCATCAGATGTAGCTTCTTTATCAGAAGACACAGATGTTGAGTTAACTTCTATGCCTTTGGTGCCTGTGCCAGAGTTTTCTTCTGTCAGGGATGCAGAAGTAACTATTTTATTGGAATCTTTTCATCCTATGCTACAACAAGTTTTTGACCCTTTGATTCAAAAATTTCGGGTACCAGCCTATATCAAGAAGAATCATAAGGGCAAAAAACAGCTTGTTTTTATTGATGGTGTAGTTTCATCACTGCATCAGTTTTTACAGAGCAACAATTTGAAGCTGGAGGATGTTGTGTTTGATTCTCCTCCAGCTTGATATGTAACTTTTTACTTGGTTACCTCATGACTTTTGCTCTGAGGTTTTACTTGTAAAAACTTTTTCCTTGTACTTATTGGTGGGTTTTTACCTCTTTTTGAGGTTTCCCACACAGAAATATAAAGATTTCACCCAAAAAAAAAAAAGTGTGTGTGTGAACGTCTGAGTTCCGTACGTCCGTACAGTCTTGTTGGTACTTCCGTACAGTACAGTCCTTTCCGTGCCCTTTTACATATCCGTACAATTCAGGCCTTTCCGTATAGTCCCGTTGGTATAATCCCCGTACAGTCCAGGCTTTCCGTACAGTCCGTACAATCCCGTATCCTTTCCGTACGATTTCTGGGTTTTTGCTCCTGTGCATTACCGTACAGTTCTCTTCCTTACAATCTCCGTACAATCTAGGCTTTCCGTACAATTGGTACAATCCCATATCCTTTACGTACGATTTCTGGGTTTTGCTCATGTGCATTACCGTACAGTTCTCTGTCTCCTTTTCTTTCCCTCTATACTTCTCTGTACAGCCTTTCTTGCCTTGCCGTATTTCAATCATGGCTTCAGCTTCGGATGTTTGTACATATCCTCGAAAACAAGGACCCGCAGATGCCAAGCGCCGTCCTTCAAAGCCTGCATCACAAGATGATGAACTTACTATGGAAGCTGAATACGTGTTTGATACACTCAAGGATGACTTTCAGCAGTCACGATAGGAATGGGGCAAATCAGTTCCAGAGATCACATACAAATTGAAATTGCCATACCTCGTGAATCCTCTCAGGAAGCTATCTCAAACTGCGGTAATAATTTTCTTTCCAGGAAGAATCCCAGCAGCCACTAATGTTGCACAGTGGATTAAGTCCATCCTTGGAGGATGCTTTGTAGAGGAAGTATATTTTGCATCTAGAGGCTTTTATGAGGTGCATTTATCAGATGCTTTGTGCAAGCAGAGGCTACTTGAACTTTCTCCCCTCTTTTACGGGAAGCAGATGGTACATGCTATGCCCTGGTCCCCAAACAAGGATTATCAAAGTCTTATACGACATCATTGTCTTGTATGGGTTGAGGTTGTTAGCTTCCCGGATTATATGCATGAAGAATTGCCTGGCATGGCTGCTTCCTTGGGACAGGTCATTTGCCCTCCACGCCCTATGGGAAACCGTAACAGGTTCTGCATTCTCTAGGACACTGATACACCTACCCCTCCTTCTATTGCAGTGGAAGTTGAGGGAGTGCAATTGGGAAAAAAGTATTTTGAATTGAAATGGGGTGTGTTTGCAGGAGCTTGTTTTGCTTGCCATAAGTTTGGGCATCTAACCTCTGAATGCCCCCAATGGTTCTGCATCAGCCCCCTCCCAATGCCTTGCCGCCCCAGACACGGGAAAAGAATGAGAATTTGCAAGCTAAGACAGCAAATAGAAATGGAGCAAAGAATGCCAAACCAATTAATCAGGTGCAATCACTTGCTGGAAAAGGAAAAGATAAAGAAAAAGAGAAGATGAAGGAATCTATGGAAACTGATCGGGATGGTTTTCAACAGCCTAAGAAGGTAGTTGTATTGAAGCAACGCCCCTTTCAATCTCGTCAATGGGATGCTTCTTCTCCCTCACCAGGACAGGCTTCTACTTCAGCTCCTCTCCTTCAAAATTGGGTGGGGGTTTTGAAGAAGGGCATCCCCATATGTGATTCTGAAGAAGGGGAGAATGCTATTTCTTTCATGGATCATGAGGGAATGCAGCCCATGCAGGCAGAGGCTTTGCCTCTCTGACATCTTGTTCTATCCTTATACTTTACTGTATATACCTCTTTCATGCATCAAACACTTAAGTGCTTTACATACAATGTACAGAGCCTCTGCAATGTCTCAAAGTGGAGGCTTTTATGGAATTATGTACATAAAATGCAGCCAGATATTGTTTGTTTGCAAGAGCATAATCAACACTCTAAATTCTTGAGTTTGCATCAGTCTATGCCTCCCAGACCTCTGCCATGAGGGCTTCTTTATGGGATTCTTTAAGAAAATATCCATGGAGATCTAATGCATTCATCTGTGGAGATTTTAATAATTCCCCTCTGCAAAGAGACAACACCACCTCAAGATCTCATATGCTATCATTGAAAAGGCAGAAATGGGATAGCATGCTTCTTTCTGTGCAAGCTGAAGATTTATGGCTGCTCCTCCAAGGGTCAGTGCCCGGCTATACTTTTCATCACAATGCACTTACTACATACTGGGCAAGGCTTGACATATGGTATTTGTTCTACCCACAACAATATGCAGAGTTTAGCCCTCATCTCCTCGTAGATTTCTCATTGGGCTTGTCATCATGCCCCATTATGGATGAATCTGCACCTTGGTATGCGACTGGATGATTTGCCACCCCTTTCCAGTAGATTATTACATGTTAATCAGGCTTATTTCCGACATCGCTATTTTCAGCAAATGATCAGACTAGCGATTCATCCCTTACCTTTGCATGCCCAGGAGGACATGGATTATGCTTGGGACAGCCTTGTCTCTCGTATACAAAATGTCATTAGGGAGTATGGAAACTGGCATATGACTAAATGGAGGAATGAGGTTAAATGGGCGAAAAGGACAGCACAACAATTGACTGAATTTTCACATTTGAGGCCTCTCTGAATCAGAAAATGATTCCCTTTCACATGCTCGGATTGCTAATGATCAGAGGAAATCGCACAAATGGCAGATTAGAGCAAGAATGAAGCCCCTCATGGATAAGGGCTGCTCATCAAAAGCCTTTTTCCAGGGCCTGCATGCGACTCGAAAGAAAAACTCATGTCTAAGGGTAAGGAAGCTAGATGGCTCTTGGACGCACTCTTTCTCTGATCTCCAAGATGAATGCCAAAGAAACAAAGACAACAAGAGGAATAAGAAGGAGAACGGGAATAAGAAGAGAGAAAGAAGATCTGTAAGATCTTTGTTATAGGTAGGAAACTGTTCTCTGCTCCTGGTTCCCCATCAAATCAAATGACTGATGCGAGGACTGAATTCCTCCAATATGTATCTGAAATAGTGGAAATGGATGATGCTCTTACCCTGGAGAGACCTTTTACTGATACAGAACTTGATAATGCATTGTTCCACCTTAGCAAATACAAGTCCCCTGGCCGGGATGGCCTTACGGTGGAATTTTATATTTCTTTTTGGGATGATTTGAAAGATATCCTCTTGCAAATGATCAATGTTGCCTAGCAAGAAAATCAGTTACTGCACTCTTGGAAGCATGGCATAGTCAAACTTGTGCCCAAAAAACATCTGTGTGACCATATGTCAGATTGGAGGCCTATTACTTTGATGCCTGTACTTTACAAACTCATTGCCAAAATGATTGTGTATAGGCTTCACGGGATACTGAATGCGGGCCTTCATCCTCATTGGTATGGGTTTGTGCCACAAAGACAAATCCATGACAATATCTCCAATGTATTGACTACAATTGAATATGCCAAGTACTCGCATCAAGATGTGCTCATATTGCAGCTAGATATTGCTAAGGCATTTGACACTGTTTAGTGGGATTTTATCTCTCAAATCATGACAAAGTTGAGCTTTGTTCCAAAGATAGCAAATGCACTTTACTGGCTTTATTCTGGCTCTACTTCTCAGTGCATTCTTGGGGGTCATCTATCTCGGTCATGGACATTGGGGAGATCAGTTAGACAGGCTGCCCTCTTAGTGCTCTCTTCTATGCCATTGCGACCCATCCCCTCTTAATGTATCTTGATCATCTTACAAACACAGGACAGATGACTGGTCTTAAAATCCCTGGGGCTGCATCTTTTTTGGCACAAGCATATGCTGATGATTCCTTCTTTATGCCACAGAATTCTCCCCGGTAAGTTCACATGCTTATGACCACTCTATCATTGTATGGACTGGCAGTGGGATTACATGTCAATTTTGACAAATCCAAATTGCTTCCCCTGAAACAATGTGACTGGCATTCTATTCTTTGGCCAGGTCAGGTGGTGCATTCCAAAGATGTAGTCAGACATTTGGGATATCCTATAGGATGGCATATCACCAAGAAGCAACAATTAAAATGGATCTTCCAAAGACTTCAACATAAATTGGAATACTGGAAAATTTCTACTTGGCCACTTCATGTCAGGCTCAGAATAGTACAGTCAATTGTAATGTCCTATGTTCAGTTCTTTTTGCCTTTGCTACATTGGTCATCCAGAGATATTTCAGCCTTTATGTCTCAAGCTATGGAGATGTTATGGAGGACATAAACTGCTGTGAAAGCATTGAGACTGATGAAGATGGAAATGGTGTGCTCTCCTAGGATGCATGGTGGACTTAATGTTCTCAATATAAGATATCATGTACTTGCAAGGAAGGCGACTATGCTCCATACTTTTTTCTGCCAACAATAGCCATGGACTTGTATGATAGCATCCATGTGTGTCAACATGAGGACTTCTGCTTATGGTCATTGGACTACAGATCATTGGGAAGTTGTCATTGGGAGATTTGCAGGGGAGATACCTGGCTGTCCTTTCTCTACTGCTCTGATACTTGACTGGAAACAAGTACTTTCTAAGGTCAAATGGGCTCCTGACAATTGCTCGGGGACAAACTCAATGAGGAAAGAAAGTATTCATTGGAGTGCCATCTTTGAGATTCCACTAGCTTTACAGGAACCTGTTCGGGCATACAATCTCATGAAATTGGGAATTAGATATATACATGATGTAGTAGATAATCAGGGCTATGTCTTATCTTTTCCTCAGGCCACTGCTTCCTATGCATTGGGAATGCACCATAGATTGATATGGAAGAAAATTGCTGATTTGTTACATCCTTTTCTACCTGTTCCCCCTGTGGCTGACACAGACCGGCTTATGTATTGGCAATTGCAACCTTCTACTACATGCTCTCTTCCTGTTCCTCTACCTGCCTTGACCTCCATCAAAGCCTACAGGCTTCTTCAGCCTGCTCCATGGATTCAGCAATATGCTAATACTCTGTGGCATATCAGGAAGCCCCTCTCATGGTGGTGGAAGAATCTCCAGATCTTATGTAAGTGTAAAATGCCTTTGAAACAAAGACTTTTTCTCTGGATATGCATGACAGGCACATTGTCAGTGGGAGTCACACTTGCCAAACGTCGCATTGCACCATCCACATGTTTACGATGTCAGGCTCCTTCAGAGACTGTCCCTCATTTGCTTTGGCACTGCCAGTGTTCTAGAAACCTCCTTGGAAGAATTTCAGATCATCTTTGACTCCGTTTCCCGAGTCACAAATTTGGGAAACATTTCTGGATGTTTGGCAGATTTATGAGGTCTTTGTCTCAATACTCACTATTTCTCTCTTGGGTGAGATATTGGGCTCTTTCGACAATCTGGAGTGAGCATCATTTGGCATACTTGGGTCGGCAGATTCACAAGTTATATGAATCTTCCCGAGCCTCATTGCGGCAATCCTTATATGATGCCTGCCATGAGGGTGATATAGATGCTTCTTGCATAGAGCTTTTCTTTTTATGTTTCTCATCTTTGGGATACTCTCTATTTTGGAGACTTCCCATCTTGTAAATTTATGAGCATATAAATACAGCACTGGATATTACCAAAAAAAAAGTGTGTGTGTTGTCAAAGCAACAGAGAGTGAGAGAGAGAGTGAGAGGAGACAGCCTTCCAGAACAGCTCTAGAGCCTCCCGCAACCAGCCCGTGAGCCTCAGCTCCCTGTTGCGCTGCATCAGAGCCCAAAAACCAGTGTTTTGGAGCAGTTATTACCTTCCGTTCAGCCCGCCAGAGTCCCGTACAGATTCCGTACAGGTGTACGGCCTGTACGGACAGTTCCGCCTGCTGCAGTTTGCTGCTCCCAATTCATCTCCGGTTCCTCGATCATTTCCACACAGGGATTTGCTTGCGGACTACATCTACGCATTGATTTTGAAGGCTTTTGCTCCCGTTTCTCTCCTCTTGAGTCTTTGGGTCTGGTGCACCTTTCCCATCGCCAAAATCTTCCCTTTTCCTCTGAAATATAGTTCATCTGGGTTTTTTTACTGGTTTCTTCTCTCTTTTTCCTCTACAAAACTGTTTTTATCTTCTCTAGACCTCCACATCCCTCTTTCCCTTCTTTCTCCTTACAAATATACTCTTTTCCTCTTCTCTATGGGCTTCCTGTGGGCTTTTTTTGGGACTGGTTTTTTTCCTCCACTATCACTTTACAGGTACCTCCTTTCTCGGTTCCACTTTTTACAAAGCTATGGCTGAATATTCCTATGAAAAAACTTTTCAAAAGGAGCGTTCGGTTCACTGCAAGAAGCAAAAGCAGGCCGAGGGTCAGCATGACCCGGTACATGATACTCTTGAGGCCCAACTGGTCTATGATGTCATGCACAAGGAAAGAGTGGAAAGACTCGGTTCCATCGGTTGGCCTCATGGTTGAAGTAGATGAAATTGTGGATCCAGTCAGAGAATATGCTAAAAATGCAGTCATTTTATTTTTTCCAGGCCGGATGCCACCTGCTGCAGAGATAGGCAACTGGTTGACTCGCACACTGGCTGGCTCATTTGTTCGCAAAGTACACTACGCAGCCAGGGGTTTTTTTGAGGTTATTATGGTGGATGAGATACACAGTCAAATGCTTTTGGAACATTCGCCCCTCTTTTTTGAGCAGCAAATGGTGCATGTATTGCCATGGTCTCCCACAAGGGATTTTCAGGCTTTAATCCGACACAGATGTCCGGTCTGGGTTGAAGTTGTAGACTTCTCACAATGCATGGCCTCACTCTTGCCTAAAATTGCAGCATCTTTAGGCAAAGTGGTCTGCCCACCACGGCCTAATGGCAACTCGAATCGATTTTGCATTCTCTGGGATACTGATAATCCCACACCAGACTCTTATTCAGTCACGGTGAATTATGTAGACATGGGAAGTGCTTTTTATAAACTGAAATGGGGATTATTTGCAGGGGCTTGTTTTGACTGCGAAAAATTTGGACACATGGCTTCACAGTGTCCAATGAATCAGCATAAAATGCCTCCTGCTACTTTGCCGATTCAATTGCCTACTAAAATGCTCCTACCTCCATTGCAAATAAAAACAAAGGTAGTAGACCGTTTTCTCGAATTCACGATAAAGGCAAAGCTCCAGTGGTTTCAAATGGGAATGTTTCTTCACATTCACCTCCTGCTATTCAACCCTCGACAAAAGGACAGAAACCTCCAACTGATGGATGGCAAAGTCCAAGAAAAGTTATTTCTGCTCGAAGACTTCCACCCCCTTGCACTTGGAATGGTGCGTCTTCTAGTGGAAACACCCCAGAGGTCAATACAGGAATTGGGATCACATGGGCTGCAGTGACAGCTAGCAGAACACTCTTCCCTGAAGAAGAGGTTGCTGCTTTGCTGTCTACTCCTCAGGTGGATACTTCTTCTCAGGGGAGAGGCCTTGACCCTGAGATAGAAATGCAGGGCTGACATCATGAAGTTTGTTGTTGTACATAGTTGTTATATTCCTATAAATATCTGTAAATATGACCGCTCATATCAAATGTTTTACACTCAATGTCCAGGGGATGTGTGACAGTAGGAAATGGAAATCTGTGTGGCTGTATATCAATAGATTTCAGCCTGACATAGTGGCATTACAAGAACACAACCAACATGTCTATGCAGGAAAGACAGGACACTACTGTGGCTATGATATTTTCTATGCTGGGGAGCACTCTTTCTCAGGGGTAGTCCTTCTGATCAAACATGAGCTTCAACCAGTTATTGCTTTAAATGACAACAAAGGCAGATGGCTTGTTCTTCAATGCATCATTCGAGGAGAGGTGTTTGAATTTGCTTCTGTTTATGCACCTCAATCCTCTAGAGAAAGAACTACAATTTGGGATGCTATGCAACAATATCCATGGAGATATCATGCCTTTATATGTGGGGATTTCAATAATGCTCCACAACAGGGTGACAATACCTCTCGACATACTCATATGTTAACCCCTGAAAGGCATGCATGGTCTCAATTACTGATGCATCTGGATTTGGTTGACCTTTGGAAGGAATTGCAGCCTTTGTCACCTGGATACACCTTCCAACATAATGCCCTTTCTTCTTATCAGGCACGTCTGGATCGATGGTATAGTGTAGCTCTGCAACAAAATGGTGATTTTACATGCAAAATGTGGATTGACTATGCCTTTGTGTATTCAGATCATGTACCTCTATGGTTGTGGTTATCCTTTCATGCTATGCCAGATGATAGATTGCCACAAAGGCGACATCTAATCGTGAACAATAGCTATTTGCAACATGCTGCTTTCAAGGCCATGGTTACTGAAGCATCTCATTCTCTGTCTTCTCGCAGCCATATTCATATTGATGATGCCTGGGATTCTTTTGTTTCCAAAATGCAAGTTGTGATTAGACGTTATGGCAAGCCTTACATGAAGACTCTGAGGGAAACTATTGCTCAGGCCAAATTCACTTGTCAGGACCTCACTGAACTTAGCCATCTTCGTTCGTTGTCCCTGCATGAGCAAACAACACTACGCCAGGCTAGACATTGTCTTAAACTCAATGATCACAGGAAACTCGCTAAATGGGAGACTAGAGCAAGACAAAGAGCCTTTACAGATAAAGGCTGCTCTTCCAAACAATTTTTCAAAAGCTTGCATCAGAGGAGATTAAAAACAGAAATTTGCAGGGTGCTTATGCCTGATGGATCATGGACCACCTCACGGTCACAGCTTGCTTCTGTTTGTGTGCATCATTTCTCTCAGCAGTTTGGTTCTGCAGTTCCTCCCTCACAACAGGTTTTGGTTGCACGAAATTTACTGTTACAGCATGTTTCTCCTATTATTTCCACTACTCAAGCTTTGGAATTGGAGGAACCTTTTACTGAGAGGGAATTGTCAGATGCAATCAAATCCTGTGGCAGATGGAAATCTCTAGGATGGGATGGTCCTGCAGTCGAGTTTTTTCTAGAATATTGGCCTCTTTTGAAGCATACATTGCTACATATGGTGAATGCTGCATGGCAAAATCAGAAAATGCCATACGCATGGAAGAGAGGTCTTGTTAAACTTCTTCCAAAAAAACAAATTTGTGAATCTTTGGCAGACTGGAGACCTATCACCCTTATGCAAGTCATTTACAAAGTCACTACCAAAATGATTGTCGATTGGCTAAAGGGATTTTTACATGATGGGTTGCATCCTGCCCAATATGGCTTTGTCCCGCATAGGCATATCACAGATAACATTGCTAATGCCTATGAATATGCCAAATACACGCAGCAGGATGTTTTGTTATTGCAAGTTGATATTGCCAAAGCCTTTGATACTGTTAAGTGGGATTTTATTTCATCGACTATGCAGGCATTGGGATTTAGCACAAAAATGCAGCAAGTTATCACTTGGCTATATCAAGATAGTAAAGCTGCCTACATACTTTCAGGGGATATTTCTACATCCTGGACTCTTGGTTGTTCTGTTAGGCAAGGATGTCCCCTAAGTGCTTTACTTTTTGCCATAGCCACTCATCCAATGCTTCAATATCTGGACCACCTTTTGGACACTGACCAGTTGCACGGTTTGGAGATTCCTGGCAGTCATAGCATGATTGCTCAAGCATATGCTGATGATTCATTCTTTACCCCCAAAAATACTCGGAGTGATCTGTCCATGATTATGCAGGCTCTTTCTACATATGGATTGGCTGCTGGTCTTCGGGTCAATTTTCAGAAATCAAAATTGTTGCCGTTGCATGCTCAGGAATGGCACAGTCTTTTGTGGCCTGGGGAAATTGTCCCCACTTCTCAATTGATTCGACATCTTGGCTATCCTCTAGGTTGGGGACTCACCCGTTCCCAACAAATTGATTGGGTGCTAACAAAGTTGAGGACAAAACTTGAATATTGGAAGCTTGCAACTTGGCCATTACATGTTCGTTTGTGAATCACACAATCCATTTTGATAGCATACATACAATTTTATCTGCCTCTCATTATGTTCACTAAGGCAGATCTGGTTTCCTTCATGTCAGCTATCATGGAAATTTTCTAGTGTTCAAAAAATGGCAAGAAAAGTCTCAGATTACTCTCTATGCATTGTCTCTGTTCTCCAAAGATGCACGGGGGTCTGAACATTCTCAATATTCAAATGCATTTACTTGCTCACAGAGGGCAAATGATGTTGCAGTTTATGCAAGGAGATCAGCCGTGGGGTTTCATGATCCGCTCTCTCTTATTACATATTCATACTTCTGCCTTTGGGCATTGGCAGCCTACTCAGTGGGATTTTCTATTTGGCTCTATCCAAGGCAAGATCAGAGGCTGCCCTTTTGTCTCTCGCCTGCTTCTTGATTGGAAACATATTTTATCCCGCTTGGAATGGCATGGCCGAGATTCTCTGTCGGGAAATTCTTTGAGGGCTGAGAATATTTATTGGTCTAAAGTATTCCATCCTTCTTTGGCCATACAAGAACCTAGACGTTCTTATTTTCTCTCCTTCAAAGGCATTTCATCTGTGGCGGATGTACTTCAGTATGATGGCACACTTTTATCCTTTTCTATGGTTGCTAGCAAATACGGTTTGGGAGCTCATTATCATCCTTTATGGCATAGGATTTCAGCAATGCTTCAACCGTTCTTGCCGGTACCTCATTTGGAACTTTATAATAGGCTTGAGGATTGGATTTTACACTCTTCTTCCTATTCAGCCCGCCGTCCCTTGAAGCTCTCACATATCACAGTGTCATCTCTGTATAAAGTGTTATTACTTCTGCCTTGGATTTCTGATAGAGCAAATATTGTTTGGCATATGGATCGCCCACTAAAGTGGTGGAGAAAACGGCTGCGTCTCCTTTGGCATTACAAAGTCCCTCTTCGGCAACAGCTTTTCCTTTGGCGAGTCCTGCTTGGCATTTTTCCATCTGGCCAGTTACTCGCACATAGACATATTGCTCCAGCTGTTTGTCACAGATGCCTGCACTCTACTGAATTTGTGCTTCACATCTTTTGGTTCTGTCCACATACTTGTGACTTCATCTGACAGAGGCTTCGAGCGAGATTTCCTACTGTTACTTTTGGCAGGTTTTTCTGGTTGTTTGGTTTTCATCCAGCGAGACAGGGTTTTGACTTACTTTTTGTATGGGTATGCTACTAGGCACTATGGACTTTATGGATGGACAGAAATCATAGAGTCTTTGGTGATCCACTATTTTCATCTTTTGTTTTTTTCAAACGATCTCTGATGGAATCCAAGAAGCTCATCTTCCCAGTCAATACAAAAAAAAAGTTGGGGAAGGTCCCAACATTATCAAGGTAAAGAAAATCAAAGCAGCAATAGTGAATGAATAGTTGGATGATGCTACTAGACACAATAACGAGCGTGATCTGGCTATCTAATGTAAGGGAAATGATTGTGTTTCAAGTTTTTAATAAATACTATTATTACAAGATTCATAAGTTCACAATTTTGAAGCCAAAGAAGTCTACAACTTGTTGTTGGAAAGCTCAACTAATGTCGTCACACGATAGTCCAAATGCACGAAGAATCAGCACATGGAACAAATCCTTGAATGATCTAGACTATGAGGGATGATCTAGACTATGAGGAATGAATGTAATAAGAAATGGTGATAATATTAAGCCCCTAAAGCAAAAGTGGGCAACAATTGACCATAGAAATCCCAGTATATTAACCAAAGTGTGAAACACAATTGAAGGTCTAGAGAAAGGACAAATATTATAGTCCAAGGCAGCTAGAAGATAATTGTCACATGAAAAAAGTGGGTAGTAAAGGCCAAGAAGACTCAAGGTGGCCTAGGAGGAGAAAAGGCTCATCTAATAGAAGAGGGAGGATATTCTCGAGTTTGAGGGAATGAAGTAGTGGTGATAGTATTAAGAAAGGATCTCTCTCCCTGTAATGTATGTGTAGCATGTAGGCAAGGGGCTGGGATTGCAGGGCTTTTTGCTCCTCCACTTTGTTCATCGCTTGGGACTCCTTGACTTGGCTTCCGAGTGTCGCCGTACAATGAAAGCTAGATCTAGATTATGTACCTCAAAAAACACCTGTGGGCCGATAAGAGATAGCCAAGCCACTGAACCCAGGTCATATAGAAAGGTGTTGTATGAAAGATGATGAAAATCCTGGCAACACCTTTCAAGATCGTCCTCGCCCGTCTACACTCCCAAAGGCAATGCTGTACTGACTCAACTGCCATGTGACAACGAGGGCAAGTCGGGTCAGCCCCGAATCTGGATCTCCACAAGTTCACTACAATCCCTCCATGAATAGAAAGCCAAAAGAAAAGAGTGATCTTTCTATTCCTGAGGGATTTCCAGAGCCTACGCCAAAAGTTCTTCCGCACAGCTGCGGAAATCTGAAAACTATCCCAATGTGGCGCTCTGGAGGGCCTTCAACCTCTACTGCTGAGCTGAAACCTCCGGGCATTTCTAACTATGTAGCAAAAGAAGGGAATGCTCTTCTCTCGGTGCCCCTCATCAATCCATTCCCACTCCCCTGGGTCCCATTGCAAGAAACCAATAGAGGAACCACCATACAGCCACAGTCTCCAAGACCCCAGCACAAGGAGAATAGGATCAGGGTGGTCAAGATAGACTTTGTAAGCAGCATGTCATCTGTGTCAATCCACTCTGGCGGAATGGCTGCATGTATCTGCTGTATCCTGAGTGCACTCCCTCTGAGGTGGCCAACTGCATGTATCTGCTGATAGTCTCTGATCCTCTGGAAGTCTCATAAAGTCCTGCCAAGCACCTACAGTAGAGACAGGTCCCCCCTCCCATCTAGACCACTGCATATAATGTGACAATCCAAGTGGCTTGCCATGATGATCCAAAATCGAGTCATTCCACATGACTGGCTACCTTTGAATCTCTTCAGAGACGTGGGTGGAACTCTGCGAAGTGTGTTTCTGAAGCAGCCCCAAGCTTTCAGAATAGCAGCCATGAGAGGGGAAGGGGGGGATTTGAGATGGGCTGAAGTAAAGATCCAGCTGTTGCTGTCCAACCAATCTCCCCCATGAGAAGGGGTGCAAGACTGAATGCTACGTGAGAAAAAATCCTTCCAGGGCTCCTGTCCAGGCATCAATCCACATACTACAAACTTGAAGAGCAAGGCCATACACTGCAAGCTCGGGTCAATAATATTGAGACCCCCTTCTCCTGTGGGGAGAATGAGGGTCTCCCAAGCCACGCTGGCTACAACATTTGAGGTGCCATCTAAATCGCTCCATAGGAAGATTCTGATAGGTCTCATGAGCTGAGCGATACAACCTCTAGATCTGCACCAACATGGGCAAACAAACCAAGCAGTGGCCAACAATACTTGGTTTACAACCACAACTCTGGATGCAAGGTCAAGTCTGGCTGAACTCCAAAAGATGAGTTTCCTCTTGATACTCTCCAACATGGGAGCGAACTGCTGTGCCGGAGAGATGCCCAACCCAACCTGACATCTCAGATATCTAACGGAGACTCCCCTCTGAATCCAAGTGAACCCTATGTCAATCCCCCAGACCGCAGGTCCTCATCATTGATCCAAAAGCCATTGGATTTCTTTCAATTAATGTGTGTACCTGCAGTCGCAATGCAAAACAAATCCAATGCTGTCCTGAATCAATTCAGTGTCTGTGGAGTGGCATCCAAAAATACAGCCGTGTCATCTGCCAACTCACTATCTAAGAGCTCATCCTCCCACCTTAGAGGAAGCCTGAGCCCTACGATTCCAGCTTGAGCTCTAATGTAATAGCTCATAGCCTCAGCCACAAAAAGGAATAAAAAGGGGGCTAGGGGGCATCTCTAACGGAGTGATCTGGTAATCTCAAACCTGTCTCCCCTGACTGCACCAATAAGAACCTGGCTGTGGGCTGATCTATAGAGGGCTGACACCCCTCTGATCCATGCATATGAGAAGCCTAAACGAGTAAGTGTGCCCTCCAGAAAGCCCCAGTCTACCCAGTCATAAGCTTTCTCAAAGTCCAAGGGTAGAATGGCCAGCGTGTGGCCATTATGCATGGCCCAATCCGAAGCCTCCCAAAATGAGAAGATGTTATCAAAGATGCTCCTCCCATGCACAAAACCCGTCTGCATATCATGGATAAGATCTGGTAGAAAGGGCTGCAGACGAAGGCTGATACCTTTAGCTAGGACTTTGTACAAGGTACCCAGCAAAGTAATCAGTCTCCACTGAGACACTAAATTCCTGCAACCCCCTTTCGGAATCAAATGAATGAGGCCCTCCGTAAGTGAGTCTGGCATCTCACCCGAGTGCCATACACGTTGAGGTAATGTGATCCCCAATCTGATCCCAAAAAGTAATAAAAAATAAGGGGGTTAAGTCCATCTGAACCAGAATACTTGCCCTTGTGAAGGGCAGAGAGAGCAGTCCTAAACTCTACGTTGGTGAAGGGTGCATCAAGTGAAACAGTCATATCCCCTATCACCAACCCAGGTAAGTATCGCCAAATAACCACTCTAGCATCATCTGTGGCCTGAGTGTCTGGATTTGCTGCAAGAAGGGAGGCATAGAAATCGGTGGCAACCTGCAAGATGGCATCTGGATGTGTCTAAAGAACTCTGCTTGAGTCAACAAGCTATGAGATGCTCTCCCTACTATGTCTGGGGCCAAGAGTAGAGAAGAACTGTTGACCCTACCTCCCTTCTGTGTCAAAATGACTCTCTGGCGTGAAAGGCATACTCTGCTCTCTGATCTAAAAGTGACTATTGCTGAGCCCTTGCTACAGCAAGGCGCTCCTGAATCCAACCATCTGTAGGCCTCTTCTACTCCTCCCTCTGGAGGGCAGCCAACTACTGTTGACCCTACCTCCCTTCTGTGTCAAAATGACTCTCTGGCGTGAAAGGCATACTCTGCTCTCTGATCTAAAAGTGACTATTGCTGAGCCCTTGCTACAGCAAGGCGCTCCTGAATCCAAGCATCTGTAGGCCTCTTCTACTCCTCCCTCTGGAGGGCAGCCAACTACTGGCAGATACGTATCTCACGCCTGAGGATCTCACCCCTTCTGATACGAGCAACTGAAAGATAAAAGTCACTGATATTAGAGATAAGTCTGAAGGAGAAAGCTCCCATCCTACAAATGAGATACCCTGGTCCTCAACACTGTCTCTGTAAGGCCCTCCTCTGAATAGAAAGAATCTAGAATCCTAACATTGGAAGAGAGACGCCTCACACAGAAATCTGAGACCATCAAAACCACTGGAAAATGATCCGAAGTGGACACCCCAGCTGCAATCCCAGCTGCAATGCAAACAGTACCACCTCTGTCAAGAGCCCAATCATCCACATAAAATATGTCAGTCCGTGCATGTATAGGCATCTGCAATCTCCTGTTCGACCAAGAAAAAATGAGAGAATGTGGCTGAGTGTGAAAAGCATCATCATGCCAAGCATCCCTACCACTATACTGAAAAAGGAAGGCATCCCACGCTGCTCTCTCTAGGGAGTGAATGCCACCTTCCCTACCACCCCTTTTGTTTGAGGGCATTTCAACCATGTTAAAATCGCCCCCTATAATCCAAGCATCTGCAATATGTGACCAAGAGAGTTCCTTCCTTCCAAAAAAGAACACGATCCCCTCTAGAGTTGGGTGCATAAAGGTTTAAGAGACCAACCTTATGCCTATCAATCAGAAGTATAATCCACTGAGCTCTGGAAGAGAGGAGGAGGCCGGATGAAAGATCCTACCTGACTTGGTAGCGGAGAAAGCCCTCTCCTGCGAAAAATTCCTCCTATCAAGAGGAGGGAAGTCAACTGGGGAAAGCACACCCCCCCCTAATGAGGGGGAAACTCTGTCCTGGAAGATGTGCTCCCCAAGCGTGGAGGGTACAAACTCCCCCTCTGCCTCAAACTCAGCCAAGTCTGACAGAACTGAAAATGAAATCCTACGAAGTACCTATGGTGCAGGAGTGCCAAGAAGTACCTCTCGTGTAGGAGTGCAAAGGAGCCCTGCGGCGGAAAAAGAGTGGAACCAATAACCCCCTTACCTCTATCAGGTGTAGACAGATGTGGCCACAACTGCATGACCTCAGCCACAATTTTGTCATTGTTTTCAAGTAAAGCACGGGTCTCTGTAGAAAGGTTCTCCCTAGATGAGCACTCCTATATCTGAACAGGGTCAGGAGCAGTCTCATCTGCACATGGAACCAGGACAAGGATGTCTCCTGCCTGAAAAGACGTGTCCGCGGCCCCGTGAGTGGTAGCCTGAGGTACTGGCTCACCAACTCTGACAGGCACCCAATGGGGAACGACCGAAGTAGGACGTGCTGACTGTCCTGTCCGCGCTGTAGAAGTACCAGGACGAGAGACTGATGGTCCTGGCTATGAAGTCAAAGGTTTAGCAACACGTGAGGTGGTAGGAACTGGTCATGAAGAAGGTCCAGGTCGGGTGAATCTATGAGGTGCACCCGTGGATCTTTTTGGTCTTTTCTTTTTCCTTGGGCAATCTCTAGCAAAGTGCCCAAGGGTCCTGCAAATCCTACACTGATCATGTCTCCTTGCAATCTCGACTCTTTGTCTGAAGAAGGAGCCATCTGGATGCTGAAGCATAATGTGGTCATCCGAGATGTTAGGGTCAGAGACAATGACCCTAACACGCGGTACCCCATCAGACCTGACTACCTCTGCTGCTGAAGTGGGCATCTCAGGGAGAAAAGGGATCTCAGTACCACTCCAAAGGCGGCTCCAATGGAATGTAGCAGTCAATAATACAACTGAGAAAGGCCTAGAAATCTGATGAAGAGTGACGTCGTCCAACTGTCTTCCTTGACAAGATCAAACCCCAGTGAAAAAGGGGTCAAAAAAATCCTCATGGAGCTCAGTGCTAGCAAACTAGCCTAAAGCAATGTACGTGCTACCTCCGAGGAGTCAAAAACAATCTGGAAGAAACCTCGCCCAAGCAGACGAACATCTGAGAAGTCCCCTGCGAGGTCTCTAGGTAGAGCGGCGAGCATCTAGTCCCTGGCCTGTAACTTGGAAGGGTGGGACTCATGGATGCGAGCAAAGAACGAAGTCGAGCTCTCCTGCTCTGTATCTTTTTTGAGCTGCTGCAACTCGTCTTTTGAGAAAATGATGGTTTTTGCGGCTGGTGGAAGTGGGCGAGGATTGGCTGAAGGCAAGGCCATTGTCAATCAGGGTGGAAGGGCCGACGTGAACACAATTGAACTCCGTCGGACTAAAATGCTGCAAGGAAGGAGAAGGAAGAGGCTGAAGGGAGGAGACAGGAAGGGATAGAGCTGAAGTAGGCAGGGAGCTGAGGGGAGGAAAAGGGCTGAAAGAGGAAGGAGGGGTGAGGATAGGGGCGGGGGAAAGGGGGTGGGTGGAAGAGGGGCTGAAGGGGGCGGGGATAGAGGAGAGGAGAAGTGGCTGAGGGTAGAGGAGAGAGTAGGAGGGGGTAGGGGCTGAGAGAGGGGGGGCTGTAGAGGGCGGAGAAGAGGCGGGGTGAGGGGGCTGTAGAGGGCAGAATAAAGGCAGGGTAGGGGCGGGGGTAGGATCTTTTCCTCCCAACATTGTGCAGATGATTGAGGTAGCAGAGGAGGGTTTTCGTTTGACGCACATCATTGGCTTTCTACCTGGTAGAGGCCAATAGTTACGTGATTGGGTGTACACCAGCATGGCCTCATTGGGTGTCTCAGTTACGGTTTTCCAATTGCTTGGCAGAGGGTACTTTTCTTTTGGCCTTCAGTCTCCAGAACAGGCTCAAAGAGTACTTATGAGCTCACCGATTCAGTTTCAGAGCAGAGTCATCCATTTGTTGCCTTGGCGGAAGCACTTCAGTTCTACTTCCCCGGGACCGTGCCAGGTCTCTTTTTGGATGCTTTTCCCTAGGCTTCCTGATGAGGTCAGCTCTTGTCGCAGAGCTGTGGAGCATATGGCTAGTGTGGTAGGTACAGTCATCCCATCAGATGCTAGAGTTTCCTATGCTCAGTCACTTGCTAGTACAGGTGTTACGAGGGTCAGACTCACTTCAGAGTTCCCCCCTCCTCGACCTTTGCCTACTTTGATTTCGTACTCCACGGGAGATGGGGTCTAGATGCAGCAGAGGGTTTTGTATGAGGGTCTTCCTGATCAGTGTCTTTTCTATCGGAAGAGAGGTCACTTTATTAGGGATTGCCCCAGTCGTCGGCCTCGATCAGAGACTCCGGATCCACCTCATCCTATGAGTGACCCACAGCCTCCAGGGGTCTCTGAGCCTGCTTCGACTCATTCAGCAGAGCGAGATGAGACTCCTTCGGGGGAGCCTCCAGTGGACTCAGAGGACTTGGAGGTGCCTCCAGCGGAACAGCTTTCACGGAGAGCTCCGAGGAGACGGAGACAGAGGGAGAGTCAGTAGTACAAGCAGCCCCAGGTATCTCACAGATGGCAGAGAGTTGAGACACATGTGTAGGAGACCCCGGAAAGGGGAGATGCAGAGGACCATCCGCAGGCAGGTCTTGACACTATGTAGGAGATGGTAGCTCAGGGAGTCGGATGCGTCAATTTTACGAGCAAAAACCTATGAGCAGGTTTATCCGAGCGTGTTTTTCAAGAGATTTTTAAAAATGTTTTTCTTTAGGAAACATGGTTTTTACACTTTTATTTTCACTAGAACTAGATCCCTTTATCATAAAAATATACAGACTAGTCACTCATTCATTTTTACACAACATAATTTTCTTATTTAGAGACATCCCTTTGTACCCCTGTTATTACCTTAAAAAAGTGTTGATTCCTTTAAGAAACATTCCTCATAATCACTCTCAATGTAATAATACTATGCATATATAATTACTTATTAACACATTTATATCATATGGCAATATCTTTTTAGTGTTTTTATAGCATATTTATGGACATGTTTCTAAAGAAGTTTAAATTACTATAAATAAGTAATAACTTGGGCTTATATATCACTCTCATAAAATACATGTAATATTTAATACTATATATGAAAGATTTTCCAAAATATAACTTCGTAGATGTGCTCCAATGGGGTGTTCCGATCAATTTGAGTGGTTGAATGACTATATTTGGACATTGGATATGAAAGTTATGTCACTTTTAAAAGTGTTGTCCAAGGTAGTTTCGCCAGCGAAACTACCTTGGGAGACTTGCTTCAAAGGGGTTTCGCTGGCGAAACTACCTGGATGGCTTGCTTCAATGAGTTTTCTTTGAAGAAACTCTTTCATGAAGATAGGTTGAGAGAGGGTTTTCAATGTCAACCCCTATTAAGTAAAAGTTGTAAGAAGGATCATAACGGAATTTTCATAGAGAAGTCTACTCTACATGTGGGTTTCTTCAAAAGCCATCCCATTATGCTCTCACCATTCCTACAGATTCACCTAAAGATTTTTGTATAAAATAGGCATTGCTATAATACTTTGCATATTTCTAAGTGAAACTATGTTTTCTTCTGATCGATTTTTGCCATATTTATGCATAGTTGGAAGCTTTTTTTTTCCTTCGCTCGGACGCTCGGAAGATTTCGCTCAGAAAATGCTCGTCCCCCTCAGGGAGTCGAGACACACGTGCAGGAGACCCCGGAAAGGGAAGATGCGGAGGACCATCTGCAGGTAGGCCTTCACACTGTGCAGGAGACAGTAGCTCAGGATTTGATGACTCTTGACACTACTACCTCGAAGGTTCAGATTTTGTTACTGAGATAGTTATCCAGCAGGAGACTGCTCAAGCTGCAGTTACGGTGACGGATGCCTCTTCCCAGCAGTCCATTGAGAGAGTGGTATTTCACGACACAGGTCAGCCTCGATTTTGAGAAGGCTTATGACAGGGTGGACTGGGGTTTCTTGGAGGGCACTATGAGGAGGCTAGGCTTCAGTGATAGATGGAGCTTATGGGTCTCCTCACTTTACTCTCACTCCTCTAGCAGGATGGTGGTCTGTGGAGGCAGAGGACCGGCTTTTCAGCTATCCATATCGGTACGACAGGGATGCCCGCTTGCACCTTACCTTTTTCTTTTTGTAGCGGAGGCTATGGGATACTTTATGCAGGCTACCAGTCATGGAACTTTGGGCCTTCATCTGCCTATCCGGCAGGAGCAGGAGCAGGAGCAGGAGCTTTTGGACACTGAGTTTGCTGATGACACGGCACTGATAGTCAGAGGAGATGCATATAGTCTTGCTACTGCTGCGAATTCAATTGACAAGTTTTGCCTAGCCTCAGGGGGACTTGTCAATTGGAACAAATCAAAAGGCATATGGGCTGGAGCTCAGCAGGATACCCCAGCATGGGGAGGAGACAGAGGCTTTGTATGGATACCCAGAGGCACCTCCACGAGATATCTAGGCTTCCAGGTTGGCATTGAGGTGTCCCCGATGCAACAATTTGCCCTAGTTTTTGAGAGTATCCGGAGAAAGCTAGCCTACTGGAGTAAGGCTAGACTTTCTTTGGTCGGAAGAGCACTGGTACTCAACCAGGTTCTACTAGCGACTATGTCGTATGTTGTGTCATGTTGGTGCTTTCATGCTGACTCGATCCGTCAGGTGAGGAGATTGCTTCGGAACTTTCTGTGGAGTGGTGGTGATGGTTCTGAGGACACTAGGGCCAGAGTTTCATGGGATACTATCACTTTACCCTTCTCGCAGGGAGGACTTGGGGTTCTTGATCCGGAGATGCAGAGCAGAGCCCTTTTAGTCAAATTTCTTCTTAGAGGTTTGACTCCAGTAGATCAGCCGTGGAAGCAGTTCCTACTGCATGGGATTCACCAGTGCACCGCCAGAGCAGCAGGTCAGTGGGCAGGTAGGGTCAGTTGGATCTTCCTGACCGACCGGCATTCTCAGCCTTCCTCACCACTTGTGAAAAGGCTTATTCAGATATGAGATCATTTTCGACAGCACCTCATCAGAGCAGTTCGCTCCTCCAGAGAGGAAATTGCTAGACAGCCACTTTACCATAACCCCCTGGTTCGGTACCAGGGATCTTCCCCTAGTACAAAACTTAGGACTCCCTTGGCCAGATGGCATGCTCAGGGGGTTGTGATAGTCAGAGATTGGTTGAGGGGAGGTGTGGAGATGTCAGAGGAGGTGATCAGAGATAGACATGGGCCACTTGGACAGATTGTTGCCACCAGATTACTGATCATGAGAGCTATTCCTCAGGAGTGGAGGGATATACTTACAGATCCAACCTATGTTCATCCCATCTCTACTTGGTCAGGTTGTTTTAGTGAGGCTGGGCTATGCATTGGAGTTCGTTTAGGACCGGCACCGTTTATTTATTTTGAGACGGACTCCTCTCACAGATTGTATCCCACTCAGCCCCTGGATCGACAGGAGCTCCTTTGGCAGAGAGTCAGGGTCATTGGTTGCCTGGGTAAGGAAATTGGGCCACAGATCCTTCCAGGTTGATCATTGCAGAGGATACTAGATGGAGACTTTGGATTTTTCAGGGTCGACCTCTTGCGGAGCTTCACTGGGACCCAGGTGAGTGGGCATGGCCTGCTCCGATGGCAGGCGTTCGTCCTCTTTCATTTTTCCAGTACTCGACGAGGGCAGGTTACAAGCTTCAGCAGAGAGACTCTCATCACCTACCATCTGCTTCCCAGCATTGGCACGCACAGGGATTTACTGCAGAGCTACTGGACCCACTTTTGGGGCATCAGTAGAGCCAGGAAAGTCTCCTACTTTCTTTGGCTCACTATACATAGGGGCATACCTATGGGTACTTGGCTTCAGCAGATGGGTAGACCCTCCTTGTGTATGCGTTGTCAACTTGCAGAGGAATCTAGCAAGCATTGTTTATGGAGTTGCACCAGCTCTAGAGTGGTATGGACAGGTATCTTCAGGTTGTTCTCATATGTTACATCTGAGTCCTTTCTGATGACTTGGGGCACTGCCCTTTGGGGGAGAGGATCTGGAGCCTTTACTCTCTTTAAGTCAGAGCCAAGAGACCACGGTTTCTTCATGCAGTGTCACCAAAGACGGGGTCCCACAGAGGCCAGCATCATGCAGCCGCAGGATTTACTTTTGGTACCGGTACCAGCTCAGGATTCCATGCCTACTTCAGCTGCAGGGTCAGCCTGGGAGGTGATTTCCAGCATTACCCTATGGCGGATATGGTGTTCGCGATGTTCTTTTGTCCTTGGGGGCCATTTATGCACGGAGGCTGACACTCTCACTTCCATTTGGGCGGAGATTATCTTCACTCTCAGGAGTCAATGGGAGCGGTGTACAAGCACCTCTTTGGCAACTCGTGGGAGACTTATATCCTTCATGAGGACATGGGACTTCTCATTATTTTTTCATTTGACCCCTTTTGGGATGTCGTGGCATTTTAGACCACCTCCATGGCTTTTTTGCCAAATTGTTGAGGCTAGGGATAGAGTACTTTCTCTCCCACCTGTTGTATGATTTGTTTTGAATGGAATATATCACTCTTTTATTTAAATATATTGATCTTCTGACAACAAATAGAGAATAAAGGTACTTCTAAATGACTCAATCCTACAGAAAATACATGAAGCTGCAAACCCACTATGACAAAATTAATATGTGCACTTATGTCAAAGGATGCATAGATCATGATGCCTAAAAATAGTATTGTGTTTTAAAGTTACCTGCATCCCTTTGATTTTTGCAAATTGGAATTGTTTAACGACAACCTCTCTCAACATAAAGTTGGAACTTATGGGCTTCACCCATTTTTCTTCCAAATTGTCAGATATTTCGTTTCACAATTGCCTTATTTTCGATGACTTGCTACCATGCATAAGACCAGTCAGAGTTTTTCTGCAGTATAAAAAGCCTACCTTGGTGGCGCTGATTATAAAATGCAACTTTGAAAAGTCTGCTGTTTGCATCCACTTCGCTGCCCTTGTGAATGATTTAGCTGCCTCTGCAGCCCTTGCCATTATCAAGTTCACTTCAAGCATTCCTAAAATCAGTGGTATCAATGTAATGCTGCCCACCAAATCCAGCCTGCAAGTTAACACCCACACGTTAAGCTGGATGCTCCATTGCCATACTCCCTATTTCTGCATGCTCCCCTATCTTGTTTCTTCCATTCACCTCTGTCCCACCCCCACCCTTTATATATGTGTGGAAGTTCTTCTTTGCAAGAATTTCCTCTTGCTTGTTGCTTGTGTGTGATACTTTGTTCTTGCACCTTGTTTTAGCTTTCCTTTGTTTCTTTTTCAAATTGCTTGCTCTTATTTGCTTATACTGGTGAGTTGTGGTCTTTTCTTGTGTGTGCTTATTTAGCTTTTCCTTGAAGTTTTCACAATCCTGTTTCTGTATTGCTTTTTAAAGTTTCCTTGTGTTTGTCGTTGTTTGTGTTTGTTTTGTTTCTGCTCTCTTATCACCTAGGTCATTTGCAATGCATTTTTCTCCTCGTGTGCTTTTGCCCTCCCTCTCATTGTCATAGTCAGCCACGCTTCTCTTCTCGTTTTCCTATTCTTACTTTTTTTTCCCCTGCTTCCCTCTTCACCCATTTACATGTTCTTTTCTCCATCTTTTCTGTTCACCATTTTTAGTGGGGTTGCAGTTATTTTTTTGGAGTTGTGGTACTAGGGCTACATATGTGACCTTGAAATTGCACCAATGGAGCTGCACAGATGACCTTGGAACTATGTCAACACTGCTTAAGCTTGGAACTGGTTCACGATGGGTCCATCATCACCATCCTTTTCAGGAACTTGCCCCTTTGTTGACCTCTTGGCATCTATTTCAGAAATGAGATGGTCAAATCCTTGATTTGTGGAGCAGCTAACATAGCTGCCCCCGGGTGATGCTCGGTCTTTGAATTCCATCAAATCCTCCATCAAGGAGTAAGGTTGCGTGATGGCCTTTTGAAACCTTAGAACCTGGCATTTACTCGAGGATGAAAGCATACAGCTCTAAATCTTCCGGTGGGCAGTTGGAACAGTCTCGAGCAAAGGCACGGGCTGCTGAAGTGAGTGGAAGTTTGGAGCAGAGCTACATGGGCAGCAGGAGCTGCGTGGGCTGCTAGATGGCGGGCAGAGCGCTCAGACGAACTATTTGCAGAAGATGGCGGGCAGAAGAATAGGAGAAAACGGGCAGTTGAGCAGGCTGCGGCGGGTGGACCCAGATGGTTTGCTGTAAATCACGGGTGCAGCATGCGGGATCACAAAAATGGTGGGGGGTTTTGGAGCAGTAGAAGCGGGCGGAAAGAAGAGAAAATGGAGTGCAGAAGAGGCTGGAATAGAGGGCAAAAAATGGCGGCTCAGTTGGCTGAGCAATGGCGGGCTTAGCATGGGATATGTGGCAGCTTCAAGTCGTGGTAGAAGCACAGCATCATGTCGTAGATGGGTAGCTTCACGTTGGTGAGGCTTGGGTAGGAGGAGAAGAGCTCACAGTGGAAAAGAGGAGAGATCAAGGGAGAGGTCAAGTGGAGGAGAAGACCTTCCAAGGAGGAGGGAAGGTAGCTTCATGGCTACTCTCTTACCTCAATCTCTTGAGGGTGGCTCTCATACCATATGAAGAGACATGGAGGTAGGAGAATGCCAAGCTAACTAGGAACGGAATGGAAATATGGAAAGCATAATGGAAAGGCAAAATGGAAAGCAAATGAAAGAACAAGTGCTAGGAAATGATAACCAAAATACTCACATGATATAAAGCTTGATGTTGACTGATATGAATGACTCAAGACAAGTACAACACTATATAGTGTGAGCCTCTAGACTCTAGAAAGCCATAGTGTATATGGGATAGCTCCCAATATGACATGTGGCATGTCTAGGACTCACTAGACTATAAAACACCCCCTAGACAACTAGTACACTCATTTTTGACTCACTTTGGCTTCATATTCCAATAGATGAATCCTCCACATTGGATCGGAACATCTCATTTCGTCTTGTTGGAAGAGTAGAAGGTCCTGGTTGCTTTTCTTTGCCATAATCTATCTTCCAATCTTTGACTTGCTGGGATAGATGCAAACCTTACTGTTTTGTCTTTCTTTGAAGGGAATGTGGAGTTATTCCTCGTTCCTCAAAACTGGATTGAATCTCCCTTGTGATTCTCCCTTGTGATGCTTTTGACCAACCACCGTTTGGTATCTTGAAGGCATGCTTTGGCCACCCTCGGAAGCATCATGTTTGGAAACCAGCATGGAACGTGACAGTCATGCACCCTCAATCATCCTTTCTAAGTTGGAAAAGGAATCAAAGAAAAAGGTGATATTTTATCAGGTGAGTTGTCGGCTGAAAAAGTGGTCGGTTACTTCTTTGGTTGCATGTCCTCTGCGTCCTTGTGCTAGCTTTTGAAGTGGATGAGTTCTTGGGTAACAATGAGGCCTTTGGGTGTCGAGTTGTCATCAAAGGTATCATCTTTGGATCGTGACCTTGTCCCTGCTCCCAACAACAATCATGTGATGAGTGTCTACCTCCGTGGGGCAGTCTTGGCTGTGGTGGGCATAGGTGTTGTACTCCGTGCAAGATGGTCCCTCAAATGGCTAAGTACATTCATCTTGGTAGTGTCTCCCCACGCTATAGCACATCACAGGTCTTCGAAGGTTGGGCCATCTTCCCAGTCCTCCTTGACCTCCTCCAATACTTACCTCATCTGGCCTGTGGATAATAGGGTCCACCCTTTTGGGTTTGTGATTGGTACAGTGTGGATAGTACCACCGAGGGTAATAATAAGGATTCACTACTACAGGAGCTTGGATTAGGTGGTGGATGCATAGGAGGAGACAAAGAAGGCTCCACCCAGTTCACACATGCAGATGTAGGGGCTAGACGTGAAGACCATGTACTGCTCATTGTCACTCTTTGGACAGCCACCACAAGAGGTTTTTCCGATGAATACTCCACCACCGACTCTACTCCAAGCCAGTCTGTTTATAATACCTGGACACTGACCACCAGCCACAATAGCCAGTATCAAGGCCATCACCACTCTAAGCATCTACAATGCCCTAACATAGCTTGCAACCTTCAAATTTGTCAAGCCTGCTGCCACCTCTATTGAAGACAAATTTACGTGAAGAAGTTGATTATCAAGTGGCTTGTGACTGAAGCAATGCAGCAGCCCCCAAAGTATTTATTTATGGAGCCGACAGCTCCACATCAGCATCAAGTATCTGCTGCATCTGAGAAGCACGAGGAATGGCCCCAACACAAGCAGCGATAGTCAGATGGAGACAACTCTTCCAGGATAGTGCATGCTTTGAGGAGTAATTTGTAGGCATTAAATACAGTCGTATGTCAGCTTGTAAGCTAAGTCTTTTGTTTACATATTTCTGCAAAAAGAGCAACAGTAAGTTAAATGCCCTTTCACACAGTCTCACGTGAGAAGATTTCAGTGATCTTTGATGCATTGGACAAAGCCACATTGAGTTGTAAGCCTAAACATTGAATGCATTATTGGGACAGTTTTGTTACATATTTTGAATGCAATTGCTTGCAGGTTAATATCCCTCAACAGTATGCATTTCTCAGAAAAGGACGAGGAAAATGCAAAGGGATGGCATGCAAGGGCTGGTTTGATGAGGAATGCAAAAAAGCTCTAGGAACTTGCATTTCTCTTGTGTCTCTAACTCACGTCCACCTTGTCTCTACCTCACAGCTGCGTTGTCATGTCCACCTCGCTTCAAGAGTCCAATGGACATCGTCCACGAACTCTATCAAGTATTTCCAGAGTTGTGTGTATTTCTTGGAGGACCACCTTGTTGCACAAGCGGCCCTAGGCCGGTGGTAATACTTCCACAGGTGTCATCGACCCACCCTTCAATAGAGCTGTAGAACAAACTTTAATGGACATGCATGTTTTACATACTTATTTTTTTTTATGGGTGAAAACTTTGAATGCTTTATATCACAAGGTGGCTATCCCAAAACTAGGAAGCTGAAAGATACATAGCTGGAAAATACATCAAGAGAACAGCTTTGTGTACGACAAATATACATCATACTCTATATAGTGAGTTTGCAGGCAATCAAAAAGAGATTGCTGCAAAGAACGACGAAATAATTTTTTGAAAGAAAAACTAGGGTCACCATAGACTCTATGGTTCCTATCTTTCTAGAGAGTCCAAAGTGCCCAATAACGAACCCAGGAAAAGAACAAGTCAAACTCCGGTCGGCGAGGATAAATCCCAAAAGGCCAGAAGAACCTGCCAAAAGTAGTATGAGGAAAGCATAATCGCAATCTCTGCTGAAGAATGCCAATGAAGTCACATGTGTTGGGGCAACGCCAAAAAATATGAGAAACAGACTCTCTGGGTGCAAAGCAACGACAACAAATATCTGGAGCAATACGCCGGCATGAAAGCAAGAGTCCAAAAGGAAAAACCCCCAATAGAATTGCTAGAGAAAGATCTGTTGTCAAAGAGGAAGCTTGGAATGCCACATCCGCCTCAAGCATTGTCACCACATTTGACTGGACGAGTCAATTCCCACATTTGATTTGCTCGAGTTGACACCCAAGGTGGAGGCAATAGAACTTTATACAAAGAGGACCCTGTAATGTGAGAACATACATACATACATATATATATATATATATATATATATATATATATGACTGAAGGGGCCACAAAAGGTGCTCAGGCCCTGTAAAACATTCTTGGGCATCCCTCAATGCATGACCAATGTATCCTGCTTGCAAAATATCTTATTTAGACTATTTGATAACTTAAAATTATTTCAATACTGCAAAGCGTAAAGATATACAGCCTGATATATATATATATATGCTCACAAATCTGAAGCTAACTTGATTGACTTCTTTCACACTCTCATCAATCTCTGTCTGCAAATGTGAAAGAATGTCACGTCTCTAAATCTTGTTAAAAAACATTTGACCAGTGACTTTTTAGATGGGCATATTTTTGGCAGACTACTGCGATGGATTCTCCAAAAACAAATTCTTATGACTGAGATTCAAAACATGTCGTATTTTTAGTAGGAAAAAATCTGTATTTTTTATAAGACAAACTTCTAAATGTGTTTTTAATCTCATCCTTGTCGTACTTTTCTTTTGGATCAATAAGAGGAATATGCTGAATGTATTGAAGAAACAAAAACATGATCCTTGGATATAGTCTTACCAGAAAGATAGGCCCATGAAATAATCATCGCGCACAATAGAGAGTGCCACAAGCTCAAAGATGAAGAGAGTCAAGCATACTAGGTAGATATGTATAACATAGGGATCGGCTGCCTTGGGGAGAAATGCCTTAATAAAATCATGAGAAAATAGAGCTATGACTACAGCAGGAACGATAAGGAATGCCCAATATTTGCTGTCTAAAAATTGATTCAGTCTCACTGCATGGGGATGTGTCCTCAGTATCCGCCAGAATGAAGCTTCATGTGATGAAACCTGTATTGATAATGGACTCCTCCCTTTCATGAGATCTTTCTCAAAAGAAGATCCTTCCCAGGGTGCTGACTTGTCCCACGGAAAATGAAATGAACCAATTTGAAAAGATGATCCAATATGTCCACCTGCTTGTGAATGTTTGCTCCCATTTCCCATCAGCTTAATTTGTTGGAATCCAACCTTTGTTGAAGGATCACCAGATTTTATGGCTTGATCATGGACAGACCTTACAGATGACTCGCGGCTAGAGTTCAAAACTGAATCACGAGAGAATTTTCTTCCTGATAGCCGTCCATGCAGTCCCACATTGTTATCCTCAAGCGGGCCTCCAACAAGAAGACTTAAGGGACGTTCTGCACGTTTTCCAACTTCAAAATTGTCATGGGAGGAGTAATGTACTTTGTTCTTTGTTATGGAAGAAGGCTCGGAAGCATTTGCTCCCTGAGTATAATAATGATGCTGATGTCCTTCCTTTTTTGCAGATCTAGCTGTTGCATCAAAGCCTGATTGTTTTTCTTGTAACACTCCAGAGTCAAATGTGCTGAGTATTTCAGCTAAACTCTGCAAAATGAAAACAACATAGCAAATTTGAAGAGAGATAAGAATATGTTATCACAGTAACTGCAGAGGAAAATAGAAACATTAATGCAAATGTGTGCATTGGGGCTGAAGTTGAAAGGCAACAATCAAAACCTCAGAACGACAGATAACTTTAGAAGGCACCTAAAGGCACATCAAAAAATCTACTAGAAAGTGGCCTTTAAAAAGGATTCTCAAATGAAAATGGATTCAAACCATAAGGCACACAGAAAGCCACATAAGAGGGCATGGTGGATTATGTACGAATATGGCAGCCATGGTTCAATTTCAAAAATGAAAGAGAAGCTGAGGAGAAGGAACCTCTCACAAAGTGTAGCTCTAATTGATTCAATGTCACTAATCTCTGATCCAAGCCGTCCTTTCAAGTCAAGTGAAATGAGCATTGTTTCATGAAAGCCAGTATTTTATCCCACATCACAATTATGAAGGCAAGTACATAATCCAAACAAAACAAAAGTAGTTATGATGATGTAAGAGACGGGAGAGCCAATATAGTGAAGTGTCTTCAAAGTCCATCGTAGTGGGACCAATGCAATGATTCCACACTCAAAAGTAACCTAGCCACTATGTCGTTGCAGTCTCAGAATTTCCCAAGAACCTGTCCCACTGGCTCATATTTCCAATGTGACATGCTGATTTCCATGAGGTCCTTACGATGAAAAGGTGCATCCAAGGTGTGAGATTAGAAACAATCTCCCAAAGCAACCAGTTAGTATAGGTAACGGTGGTCCTGGTTGGGATTGGAATATGGAGATCATCCATTTGTGATATTTCACCATCAACAAAGGGCATTTTGTCAAAGAGAGTCTGATCTTCTGCCTTAAGACTCATGCAGTAAAGCTGGCTAGCACGAGTCCTGAAAAACAACCCAAGTAGCAGTGATCCTCACCAGTTGTACATCCCGTGCAGATGGTCATACACTGAATGCAATACCATAAACAATGACTTGCACTCTTCTCCAAGCCTAACATTATGGAGACCTGCCCATCCTTTAGAATACACAGTGCCCCAGATTGAGTAAAGCAAACAAAAAATGCAATCTTTCTTTCCCAAAGAAAGAGTGCGCAATCAATGAAGCCTGATAATTGCCTTGATCTTATCCAATGAGGAAAAGCTACTATGCCAATGATGGACTCTTAAAAGTATTAGATAGTTGATCTTGGTAGTACATTGAAAGGACTTGATAGTCTTCCAAGATAGTCTCTGCTCCTCTAGGTCCAACAAACTAAGCCAGAGTCATAGGATCGATTGGACCCTGCAGCGTGGTCTCAAAGATTGCTCTCTAGAATGGATCAATGGTCAAGATTTCCTAAGGTGAAAATCGCTCTGCTTATGTGTCACTCATTCAAGTCCAAACTACATCCTCATCTGTTGTAGATCTTTGCTCTCTCTGTTACATGAAGTACCAAAAGAGCCTGGAATCAGAGTCTGCTAACATTTCAATTGCCTCCGTGGAGAAGTTGATCCTCTCAACAAATGAGGGTGGACTAAATAACATTGATGTAGATGGTCAGTGTAAATCTTTGCCTTGCAAGTTGATTGTTAGGGATTTTATGCCAAGGTGAGAGCCGCGGACAAGATTTTTAGGCTGCTCACTATGTGGAATAGTTTTGTTCAGGATGATCATGGCATGCCTCTTAGAGCTGTCAGGGCAGCCAGAAGGTGTCACATGTAAGCGCCGGGTGCAGGGTCCCAATCCCAGCCCTGCAGTCTCCAGAGACTCCCAAAAAATCCCAGGAGGGATACTCTGGAGGTCTTCAAATCTGTCCATATATTCAAGGGTCACTTTATGAGTTGTTTTTCATATGGGGCTATTGTCCCCTAAATCCATGTGTCTTAAGTGCACAAGGCCCCCTCAATTACAATGCCACAGATGAGGTTATTGGCCCAACCACAAATGTTCCAACAACCCGCCATGGGCCAAGCACCAAGTACAATAACTGACCACCCACACAGGGCAGGGTCAGCACAACACGAAGGGTCACACAGAACAGTCAGAGGGCCAGGCCAACACAATGCACAGGGTACAACACAAATCGCTGCCAGTGACCAGTCAGAACAAAGTCGCCCCAAGTGCAGCAACAATCAAAGACTGCCAGTGAGAAATCACATCAAGGTCTGCGCCATGCCATAGACAAACGGACAGTCAGCTGCCAGTGAGCAGCCACCGTCTCAAGTCCAAATCTGCAGACAGCCACCAATGAGCAGCCGCCGCCAAATTTCGGACAATCTGCAGGGCTTTGCCATGCTCTGATACCACTGTCAGGGAACCCAGAAGCTGCCACATGTAAGCGCCAGGTGCGGGGTCCCAAACCCATCCCATAGCCACACTGCAGCCTCCAGAGCCTCCCAAAAATCCCAGGAGGGATACGATAGAGGTCTTCAAATCTTCCCATGTATTCAAGGGTTACTTAATTATATCTTTGCACGTGGGCCAATTGTCCCCTAAATCCACGTGTCTTCATGTGCACAAGGCCTTCTCGATTACAATGCTACACACGAGGGGATTGGGCCAACCACAAATGTTTCAACAAGAGCATCAGGATATATGCAATGGTCTAGGTGGGAGAGACGTCCAGCTACCACGGTGGGGACTTGGTAGACTGCATCACAAGGGATAGCAGACGGCCCAACCCCATGAGATGGATGGGTACCTTCTCAAGCATAGGCATTCCTTTTCAAGTGATTGATTTTTTGGGAGAGGCAGATGGTCCTATTGTATTTTCAATGCAGTCTGGTGGTAGGTTGGTGAGATCACAATATGATATTGATATTATTCAAGAAGAACTATTGAAGTTTTCATCTGCATGAACTTCCAATGCAACAATATCCACTAGTCAATGGTTGTTCTCATTTCACATAAGAGTATCCAATAATTATATATTTGGCCATTTTGAGATGAAGTCAGGGAAAACATGCCCTTTTTCCTGGGCACTACTGGTATATCCATGGTATGAAAAAGCTTCATATTGAATCTGTACATATCCTGACTTACAACACCTGAGAACTGACTGTTCATGATGATCTTGTATTCACCAAAAGGTCAAAATTATGCAGATTGCAAAGTTATGGAATTGTGGTGGACGGTGATAGTAAGGTATAAGATAGTGGACAAACCTGAAAAAAACAGATTGAAGAGTACTGTCTTGGCATACATTTGCATAATTATAATATCTGGAGGAAGGAAAAACCCACAATAGCATCCTAAATGGTTCAAAGAGAAAAACTGCAGTCTGGTGTGGAAGAACAAAGCGTCTGCATTTTGAAAACATATGGTTTAGACATCTATACACAAAGATCTAGTATGCCACTAAGAAAGGCTATATATTGCACCAACGATGGTATAAAGAAATCAAATAGGAAGTTATTCCATTCAAACCAACAAACCATATCATTTGCCCCTACTCATACAGTTCTCATAGCAAATGACTGAACAGAGAGCACATATACATAAGACGCCTATGCTACATGTCTCCTGAGGCATGGAAGTTGAATATGAATATCTCGAATATTTTGAATATTTTAGTGGGACAAAAGGGTAAGTGCATCCCTCTCTGCTAAATCGAGGATACTGTTTACTTTGTAGATGTTTCTTTCAAAAAATAGAATACATGTCCATATCATCATTCAAACACCTATTTGAGATACATAAATTTTAAGCTTCTACTTTATCCTGTTTTGCTTATGTAATCAAACCAGTGAACCTCACATGCATGCTTCATCAGTAATCTCTGCTGCATTGAGTATATTGGTTATTTTTAGATGTTTCCTTTGACAAATAGAAAATATGCCCATATCATCTGGCATATACCTATATGAGATATTGAATTTCGTAGCTCCTACTTTACCTTGTATTCATATGTAATCAACCTGTAGACCACACATGCATACTTCATCAGTTGATCTCGCCACATATCTTGGGCCTTGCATGGATTCAAGGTGATATTGGAATGACTTCCATGGATTTTGTGCGAGACCTATAAGGAGATCAATAAAACATGACTCTACTTAGCTCCCCAGAGTGAATTGCTCCATTGATAGACAAATCCCTTGAATTTGAAAAATCAATCATGGAATAGCAGTCCGGCTTTCCTTAAGTGTGCTTGGCCTTCCCTTCCTTCTTTTCTATGTATGAAAACTTTTAACCACAATGATTGTGCGATCTCCTGGAGTCATAATGACTCCAGGCCCTTGTGATTCCGTTCCAGTAGAGGGCCCTAATTTGAGAAGGGGTCTTATTAAAGGATTCTACTTTGGCACATACATTACTTGGAAGTGGTTGGGGCTTAAAATTTCCATTGGGAACGGCTGCTGCTCCCCGACTCCTGCTGCCCTTCCTGCTCCCCTCCTTGCTGCCCCTCCTGCTCCTCCTTCCTGCTCCCCTCCTTGCTGCCCCCTCCCTCCCCTCCTTGCTGCCTCCTCCCTCCCCTCCCCCCTACCTCCTGCTCCCCCCTGCCTCCCCTCCCTCTCTCCCCTTCCCTACCACCCGCGCTGCTGCCAGCCCCTTCCCCGCACGCTGCTGCAGCCCCTCCCCCCCGCGCTGCTGCCTGCCTGCATGCCCCCCCCGCGCTGCTCCCTGCACAGCCCGCCCCCCCCCCCTGCGCTGTTTCTTTGCTCCCCCCCCCTCTCCTCCTCTCCTCTACCCTCCCCTCCTCTCCCCTCCTCCTCCTGCCCCCTTCCCTTCTCTGACGACGACTCCTCTCCTTGCTCAATCCTCTCTCTCCCTCCCTCCTTTCACCCTCTCCCTTCATTAGGTGTACCCCAATTTTCTTTTGGGGGTCTCTTGGGCTTCAGGAAAGCGGACAGAGTTTTTTTTTGTGTGTTTGATCGGCCTTCCCCACCTCAATTGACGAATGGGTACCCATTCAGCCAATCCGTTACCGTACACACCGGCTGCGAGAACCGTCACTTTCTCAAAAGACGGTAGCAGAGATCCCCCCTCTTCCTGGCAAGCCTTCGTCGGCTGTTGAGGCAGTCACGATGGAAGGGGTACCCAGGGTTAGGGTCTTTGTCGAGGACCCTAACATTTCAGATGACCACATCATGCTACAGTGACCCGATGGGTCATTCTTTCGCCAGAGATTCGAGGTTACAGGTCGTCAGGACCAGTGCAGGATTTGAAGATCCTCCGGACACTTCGCCAGAGATTGCCCAAAGAAGAAGAAGAGGCCAAAAAAGCAACCAGCTTGTACTAGGTTATGACGGAGATCAGGAGCAGGACCTATCGCTCCACAGGCACTGCCTCAAACACGGGCCCCCCCTCCTCCTAGGGCTGCCCGAGTCCCTCCTGCACACCGCACTACCTCTGGCCCCCGGTGGGTTTCGGTCGCGGTTAGGCCCTCTACTTCAGATCATACTTCCATCGCTCCGGAGACTACTCCTCAGGAGCCTCGAGAGGCTACCCCCGTGGAGCCTATTATTCAGGAGCCTTCTTTTGCTCCACCACACACGATCAGGCTCTGCCTTCTTCAGCAGCCCAGGGCGTTGCACCTCGTCCGCAGCACTTCTTGATCAGGACGCAGCATAGGTGCCTCCTTCTATTGACAGAGGGAAAGGGGTCTTACATTCTTTCCCTACTTCGGTAGGAATCCTTCGGACCCCTTCCCCAGGACTGGCTCAGCGGAATTCCTTTTCCGCTCTTGAGAACCTCTCTGACCTCCCAGATGATGATTTTGTACCCTCCACTTTCGGAGAGCCAGTTATCGGCATCCTCCTTGAGAGATCCTTCTCTCTCACACTAGGGGACTTTCCTCCCCTTGGACCTCGTGTGTATGACAGGAGGTCAGCTCCGGTAGAGGGTTCTTTATCCGCCACTAGGTCGGGTAAGGTATTCCAACCCGCTTCCTCCTGCCGATGAGGATAGCTAGTTGGAATATACAGGGGTTGGGCGGCATCCCTCATCGCCGTCGCAGACAGCTGATAAGGAATCAGCTTCATCCAAGCGTGTCAGGTGGTTCCTTAGACATTCTTTTTCTACAGGAACACAAACTGGATGCCAGAGATTGTTACAAGTCAGGTAAGCTGCTTTCAGGCCGGATGTTTTGGCTTCCTGTCCTGGGAACCAGAGGAGGTACTTGCATATCAATTTCAGACTCTATCCTCCCTCTGGTCATTGGACACGGTACCATCACCCCCTCCAAGGCCCAGTGGATTTTGCTTATGGTTGACGGACGTAAGGTTGGTTTCCTCAACCTCTACGCTTCGAATAACAGAGGGGACCGTGTTCTTTTTTGGAGAGAGTTGCTCTCATAGATTCTTGGATTATTGGAGGTGACTTCAACATGGTTGAGGCACCATCTGATAAGAAAGGGGGAAGAGAAGGTGGTATTCACTCCCTTGAGAGAGTAGCTTGGGATGCCTTCTTGTTCAGATTCAGTGGCAGAGATGTTTGGTCAGATGATGCATTTCATATTCAATCTCAGTCACTCTTGTTTTCGTGGTCGAACCGTAGGGTGCAGATGCCTTTCCATGCTCGGATTGACAGATTCTATGTGGATGACTGGGCTCTTGATAGAGGGGGGACAGTTTACATTGCACCTGGTGTTTCCACCTCCGATCATTTTCTGGTAGTTTTGTCCATCTCGGAGCCCCATCTGAGAGGACGATCTTCCAGTATCAGGATCCCCGACGCCTTATACACAGATGATACTCTCACAGAGGCAGTCTTGGAGATCTGGGTTTCTCACATGCAGGGGCGGGTGGCTGCACCTTCACATGTGGCCACAACACTTGCCAGTATCAACGACTTTTATCATTATGTCGCTAGTACTAGGCGAGGTGAGCTACACAGGCGGGAGATCGGTATCCGCCGGCAGTTGACAGCCCTACAGAGGGAGGAGCAGAAATGACCCTCAGATGGTTGGATCCAGGAGCGCCTTGCTGCAGCAAGGGCTCACTTACAGACATTGCTAGATCAGAGAGCAACGTATGCCTTCCATGCACAGGAGTCTTTTTGGATACAGATGGGAGGGAGAGTCAATAAACATTTTTTCTCTACACTTGGTCCCAGACATAGTAGAGAGAGTGTCAGGCAGCTTATTGACTCTGACGGGGTTTTGCAGTCTCATCCAGATACCATCATGCACTTAGCGACATATTTTTATGCCTCCCTTCTTTCTGCAGACCCTGACACACAGGCCAGAGATGTGACTAGAGATGCGGTTTGGCAACGTTTACCTATGTTGGTCACACCAGAGATGATATGCTCACTTGATGCACAATTTACCAACACAGAATTCAAGATTGCTCTCTCCGCCCTTCATAAGGGCAAGTGCCCTGGTTCAGATGGTCTTACTCCATCTTTTTTTATAGCCTTTTGGGATATGATAGGTGATCATATTACTTCAGCTCTGTAGGGCATTTGGTACTCGGGTGAGATGCCTGACTCACCTTATCTCGAAAGGTGGCAATAGGAATTTTGTATCCCATTGCAGACCCATCACTCTTTTGGGCACTCTATACAAAATTCTTGCCAAGGCGATCAGCATCAGATTGCAGCCCCTTATTCCAGCACTCATCCATGATACTCAGACAGGCTTTGTGCATGGCAGGAGAATATTTGATAACATCTTTTCCTTCTGGGAAGCCTCAGAGTGGGCTATGCAGAGCAGGCAGAGGCTGGCAATTCTACTCTTGGACTTTGAGAAAGCCTATGACAGAGTAGATTGGGGTTTTCTTGAGGGCACTCTTCTACAATTCAGATTTTCAGATGCATGGATTAGAGGGGTGCCCTCCGTTTACAGATCAGCCCACAGCCAGGTTTTGATTGGAGGGGTAAGGGGTGACAGGTTTCAAATTTCCAGATCAGTCCGTCAAGGATGCCCTTTAGCCCCCTTCCTTTCTCTTTTTGTGGTTGAAGCTATGAGTATCTTTCTTAGATCTCAAGCTGGTTTATATGGGCTGAGATTGCCCTTGAGACAGGAGCAGGAGCTTCTGGACTGTGAGTTGGCTGATGTCACTGCCATTTTTTTTTTTTTTCCATGAAAAAGACTTCTATTAAGTAAGAACAAAAACCCGCGAGAGCAAGCTCAAAGCGGAATACATCATGAAATCATGAGGATAATAAAAAACCCCCTCAGAGTGAGGTGGAAAGAAACCAAGGCTGAGGCTGAAAGTGCCATCTCAACCCTGTAGTAGATTCAGAGAAGAAAGGAGAATCCTTCCATTCCCTGAAGAAAGAAGCCCTCCTAGCTGAGGCTGCACGGGAGTCCCCCTGCATACCCGTCCATACGGCCATCAGAGTGTGTACGATGTCTGTCCAGATACTAGCCAATGTGTGCGAGGGATGAACCTGAGTACCCTCCATAGCCTCTGTGCATCTGGATCTCCAGATATGCCAGGCTGCTATGCTCGCTATAATCTCCCAAGAAGTATCCACAGAGGCATGTACAGCTGTAAAAGGACGGTGTGTAACCACATCCAACGAGCAGAGCTCAACCCGATGATGTCGAACTGAAATGGCCCGGGAGGAGTCAAGTCCCTCATAGAAAACCTGAGGTCCTGTAAGAGAAAGCCAAGCCACCGAGCCCCAAGTCATAAAGAGTGGGGAATGGGCAAAGTGACTGAAGATCCTGGCTATCCCCATCCAAATCAATCTCGCCTGTCTGCAATCCCATAAGCAATGCTGAATAGACTCCGAAGCAGAAAGGCAACGAGGGCAAGTAGGGTCGGCTCCGAATCTGGACCTCCAAAGGTTCACTGCAATCCCTCCATGAATAGAAAGCCAAAAGAAGATAGTGATCTTTCTATTCCTGTGGGATTTCCAGAGCCTCCTCCAGAAGTACCTCTGCTGATCCGCAGTAATACCAAAAGTCTCCCAATGAGGAACTCTGGAGGGTCTCCAACCTCTACTACTGAGCTGAAATCTCCTGGCATTACTGACCGTGTAACGAAAGAAGGGGATGGTCTTCTCTCGATGCCCCGCATCAATCCACTCCCACTCTCCGGGGTCCCACTGTAAATACCTGATGGGAACTCCTCCATAGAGCCAAAGTCTCCAAGACCCGGTGGAGAGTAACTGGGGGTCAGGGTCTAAGAACCACTCTGAATCTGATCCCTGCATCAAAAGGCCTACGACCCTGATAGGCTGAAAAGCAGACTCAAGCAATATATCATCTGTAGATCTGAGCAATCTGCCACCATCCTGGACACTGAAAACCAAAGCATCCTCCTGTGCACCTCGGAAGGCTAAGACCTGAAGTGGAACCCCGCCTCTCGAGAAAGTACCTGCCCAAGTGGAGGTAGTGAGAGGCATATCATCTGTGTCTATCCAAGCCTCTGGAAGGGCTGACTCAATCTGCAAGATCCTCCCTGCACTCCCTCTGAGATGTCCTATCAACCCTGACTTGGTTTCCTCTGGAAGCCTACGGAAGGCTTTCCAAGATCCCAAAGAAGAAGCAGGTCCCCTCTCCCACCTGGCCCACTGCATGTAGAGTGAGGCACCCAGTGGTCTGCCACGATCATCTAAAATACTGTCGTTCCACATGATGGGCTGCCTATCAATCTCTTCCCGGGAGGAAGGAGGAATCCTCCGAAGAGAGCTTCTGAAACTAGCCCAAGCTTTCAGAATGGCAACCATGAGAGGGGATGAAGGTGATCTGAGGTGTGCTGAGGTGAAAATCCATCTAACACTGCTCATCCAGTCTCCTCCTGAGGAAGGTGTGCACCTCTGTATGCTGCTGATAAGAAAGTCCTTCCACGGTTCCTGTCCTGGCATAAGTCCTCGCACCACTATCTTGCAAAGTAAGGCTCTGCACTGTAAATCTGGATCAATAATGTCACTGCCATTTTTATTGAGGCCTCCTCGCGCTTTCTGGATAGCCTTGGATATCTTTTTCTCAGCTGCAAGAGCACACATTAACTGGCATAAATCATTTGGCTTTTGGATCAGTGATGAGGACACTCCAAACTGGGGAGTTGACTTTGGCTTCTCCTGGATTCAGAGGGGTGTTCCTATCAGGTATTTGGGATGCCAGGTAGGGTTGGGCATCTCTCCAGCACAGTAGTTTACACCAGTACTGGAGAGTATAAGGAAAAAGCTTCTCTTCTAGAGCTCAGCCAAACTTAACCTTGCATCTAAAGTTGTGGTAGTGAACCAGGTTCTCTTGGCCACCGCCTGGTTTGTGTGTTCATGCTAGTGCCGGTCTAGAGAGTGCATCACTCAGCTCATTAGACCAATCAGAAATTTTTTATGGAGTGGACTCGATGGCACGGCAGATGTTACAATGAGGGTGGTCTGGGAGACCATTATTCTCCCTACATGTGAAGGGGACCTTAATATCATTGACCCGGGCCTACAATGCAGGGCATTGCTTTGTAAGGTGGCGGTGAGGGGTCTCACACTTGGGCAGGAACCTTGGAATGACTTCTTTTTTGGACGCATTCAGGCTTGCACACCTACCTTGGGAGATGATTGGGTGGACAGCCCTCGCTGGATTTTTACTTCCGCCCCTCTCAGATCTCCTGCATCTCCTCTCATGGCTGCCATTCTGAAAGCTTGGGGCAGCTTCAGGAATACACTTTGCAGGATTCCGCCCTCTACCCTAGAACAGATTGATAGGCAGCCGGTCATTTGGAATGACCGTATTCTTGATGAGCATGGTAGACCATTGGGCACTTTGCATTGCATGCAGTGGTCTAGATGGGAGAGAGGCCCCGCCTTCACAGTAGGCACTTGGAAAGCATTTATCAGGCTTCCTAAGGATCAGAGACTACAGTCCGTGAGTCACCTCAGAGGGGTAGCATGCAGGATTCAGCAAATAGATGCAGCCATCCCGATGGACTGGACAATTGATATGCCTATTACTTCTGCCACTTGGATGGGAGCTTTCTCGAGGACAGCAGTTCCTCTTCAAGTGATCGCTCTTCGAGGTGTTGGGGAGACCATTGGGCACTTCGCATTACATGCAGTGGTCTAGATGGGAGAGAGGCCCCGCCTTCACAGTAGGCACTTGGAAAGCATTTATCAGGCTTCCTAAGGATCAGAGACTACAGTCCGTGAGTCACCTCAGAGGGGTAGCATGCAGGATTCAGCAAATAGATGCAGCCATCCCGATGGACTGGACAGTTGATATGCCTATTACTTCTACCACTTGGATGGGAGCTTTCTCGAGGACAGCAGTTCCTCTTCAAGTGATTGCTCTTCGAGTTGTTGGGGAGGATGCAATTGTCTTTGATGTTGGGGATGGGGGTCTACTTTCTAGATCCACAGATGATATTCTTCTAGAGGTTGCCTTTCAGCCTATCAGGATTGCTGGCTTTGTGGATCATGGAGCGGGCTTGCAGTGGTATTTAAACCCCGACCCTCTGCTCTTGGCCCTGGGATCCTGGAGATTGTGGTTCTATGGAGGTGCACCTATCAGGTGCTTACAGTGGGACCCAGGAGAGTGGGAGTGGATAGATCATGGACATCGAGAGAGGGGGATTCCCTTCTTTTGTTTCACGGTTGGTAATGCCAGGAGATTTCAGTTGAGTAGTAGGGGTTGGATTCCCTCCAGAGCCCCCCATTGGGATAGCTTCTTCATCACCGCAGATTTGTGTAGGAACGTCTGGAGGAGGCTCTGGAAATCCCTCAAAATTAGAAAGATCACTCTTTTCTTTTGGCTTTCTATTCATGGAGGGATTGCAGTGAATCTGTGGAGATTATGATTTGGGGCTGACCCTACTTGCCCTTGTTGTCATTCTGCAGAGGAGTTAGTGCGACATTGCCTTTGGGACTACAGTCGGGCAAGGACTGTTTGGAAAGGGGTTGCTCGGATACTCAGCGTTTTTCATACCTCCCCCTTGGGGCTCGGTCGCTTGGTTATCCCTTACTGGGCCCCAAATGTTTTATGAGGGTGAGTCTTCTTCTTGGGCACTCTCAGTCCGCAAGCAGGTGATAGAGACCTGCTCTCTTCAAGACGTACCATTTACGCCCTTCAGAGCTTCTCATGCTTCAGTGGACACCTCCTAGGAGATTCTGGCTAGCATTTCCTCTTGGCACATCTAGAGAGCCAGATGTGCAGAGGCCCTGGATGGCACCCAGATACACCCTTCACAGGTGTTCACGGGTATTTGGATTGACACGGTTCATACTTTGATAGCCATTTGGGCTAGCATGCACGGCCCTTCCGGGCAGCCTCTTCTAGGAGGACTGTATTCCTACGAGTTTGGAGGGGTTCTCCCTTTTTCTCGGAGGGTTCTACACGATTGAGATGGCACTTTCAGCCCCAATCCTTTCTTTTTGGATTTTGAGCTTTTCATGCATTGCATGGTGTATCCCGTATGGAGCTTGCTCTAATGGTTTTCTTTAATACTTAATAGAAGTCTCTTTTTGAAAAAAAAAAAAAAAACAGTACTCTACTACAATTTGGGCATGCCCTACCTTTCTCCATTTTTTATAGGTTGTTAGGAATGGCATTTTTTCCCCAGGGAATAGAGCCTTCTGCATTATGCTTTCAAAAATAATACAATATCACCCATCTCAAGGGCACTGACAAGAAAGGAGAGACTGGCTGCTTTGACGCCTACTTCTCAAGGTTCCAGCTCACTCGGTTCCAATCACTGCCAAAGGCAATGCCGGAGCAGCTATAGACAGCCCGTTTGATGGGCTATACAACCAACAGATTCCTCAATCCGTGAGAATATAACA
Organism: Dipteris shenzhenensis; assembly: GCF_047967505.1. NCBI lineage: Eukaryota > Viridiplantae > Streptophyta > Polypodiopsida > Gleicheniales > Dipteridaceae > Dipteris > Dipteris shenzhenensis. The sequence continues at coordinate 37,150,613 of NC_141599.1, forward strand.
AGCACCTGCAGGCGCAAGCCGAAGTCAATAAAAACACTCAACTCTTCAGGGAGCCCTCATCACCTTCTTAAATCGAGCACAAAGTTTAGAGATAATGTTAACCCACATGCTCACCAAGGTGACAGCACATTGAGTTTCTTGCCCTTCCATCACAAGGATGTGTGGGGGTTAAAGGTCACTGTGCCTTAACCCCAGTTATGTACAATACTCAAACACATATATAAATGAATGAAAAAGAAGATTAGGGTGGTTCTGCACCCACCAAACTTGTGTGGCTCTCTATCGCTCTCTCTCCCTCTACCATTCTTGCTTCCGTTGAGAGCACTCTCAACTGGTATCAGAGCCCGGGTGATCTAGTTGAGCGTGCGTGAATGCTTGGAAGCTCAGCAGCTCTGTGGGAGGAAGGAGAAGCTCTGTGGGAAGCTTTGTGGGTGACTTTACTTGCATCCGAGTGTGCAGAGACCTTGGAGGAACCTTTGGAAAAGTCACTTTGGCTTTACGAAGTGGTTTTGAGAGCCTGTTAAGAGCTTTCAAAGAAAAAGTCGTTTTTTGAGCTTTTCCCTGTTCCGTTCGATAACAGAGACTCCGTATTGACTTGTGGAGGCAACTATTGCTTGCTTTTGGTGTCCACATTACTTCAGGAGCTTGGAAACACCTTCATTCTTGAATCTGAGATCATTTCAGTGGATTTCTGACTCACTGTGTCAATTCCTGCGTTTTTTGCCCGGGTGTTGGAACTCAAGTTTGGAGCAACCATTTGCAGATCTGTCAGTTCCGCTGGACTCAGGAGGTCCTAAAACTTCTATGTTGCTCATCATTCGCACTCCGGTGGAGTTTACAGATAGCTCTGTTTCCAAAAACGTTTTTCAGTCCGTGTGTTGGACCCAGTGATTGAGACCACGGTTTCCAAAACCGTCTGTCCCATTGCGTTCCGGACGCCCAAAAACCCCTACCTATCAGTTCTTGCGTGAATCGGTGGAGGATTTTCAGAGTTATAAATCTCTGTGTATTCGATTTCGTCTCTCTGTTATGCATTTTTCATGCTAAGGTTTTGAAACCTTAGATTTATGCCACATGGCAGTGGATAAGTGTTGACTCCCATTTCTCATTCATCGGTTGGGATTTTGGAGTTCTGGCAGAAGAGAGATATTTGTAGATTTTCTTGCTGAGTCCGATTATGCAATGGCGCCCATGTTTTGAAGCATCTCAGGTTCTATTTTCAGTAGCGCTCATTACCGTGGGACTATAATTTCTTGAGCATACCTTATGCAGATCACTTTGGTTGCAGTTTGAGCAGTGTGCGCTCATTCGTGGTATGCACTGGGTTGCAGTGGATGATTTATAGGCCATTTGGATGCATTGCGGTCCTTGTTGGATGCGCTGATAGGCCCAAATTGCCTTGTGGGATGCTATTTTTATGGACGCTTTGCACATGGATGCTATTTTAAGCTGAGGGACAGCTTTGACACATTGCAGGTGATGCACTGATAGTGCTATGCTCTCTTGGATGAGACATTATTGATGCATATGCCAGTGGACAGTGTTTATGCTTGAGTCATTTGGCACTTATTGGCATTTTCTTTTGGGCCAGATTTGCTCATATGGATGCATAGTATATGCACATGAGTCAGATGCATCTTTTGATGCTTTGAGCTTTGAATTTTGGTGATATTTCACTCTATTGTGGCATACACATTTGGGTGCACCTGGTATTTGGTGTGATTCTCTCTTGCAGGCACTAGCATTTGGGATTTTGCTTTATTTGCATCATGGCATCCTCTTCCATGCCTGAAAAGGAGTTTTTCAGCATTAAAAAGTTTGATGGGACAAACTTTTCTTTGTGGAAAGAACAAATAAGGGATGTGCTTATTCAAAAGAAGCAGATTAAACCCTTGGCAGGTATTGAAGCTAAGCCTGCAAATATGTCTGAGGATGATTGGAATGAGTTGGATGCATTAGCAAAGTCTACTATTAGACTTCATCTTGCAGAGTCAGTTTATTTCACAGTAGTAAAATGAGCAGACTACGGAAGATTTGTGGAAGAAACTGTGTGCCACTTATGAGAAGGAAACTGCCTCTAATAAAGTTTACCTCATGAAGAGGTTGTTTGAGCTGCAAATGAAGGAAGGGGTCTCCATTGCTTCTCATTTGAATGAATTTAATATTATTTTCAGCCAGCTTCAGGCTCAGAAAATGAATTTTGATGCGGAGACTAAGGCAATATTTCTCTTATGTTCATTGCCATCCTCATGGGATACCTTCCGTACAGCTGTCAGTAACTCTGCACCTGGTGGAGTACTGAAATTTGATGATGTTGTGGGTAGCTTGTTGGCCGAGGAGATTAGACGGAAGTCTATGGATGGCAACAAGTAGGATGCAGCCTTAAATGTGCAAAGGGGCAGATCACAGTTCAGGGGGAAGTCCCAAGAAAGAGGGAAGTCTCATAGCAAATCCAAGGCACGGAACATTGAGTGTTACCATTGTGGCAAGAAGGGCCATATGAAAAAGGATTGCTACAAGCTGAAAAGAGAGCAAAGGGATAAGAAAAAGAATGCAAATTGGGGTGCAAATCAAAAGGAAGAGAGTCCAAGGGAGGACAAAGGAAAAGTGAAGATCGAGGAGATCAATGCAGTCACACGTGATAGTGACAATGATGTTCTCTTCATGTCTAGTTTATCTGCAGAGTTGCTTACCACTTCAGATGATGCATATTCCCAGGATTGGATTTTGGATTCTGGTGCTTCATTCCATGTTACTCCCCATAAGGAATGGTTCTCCACTTATGATAGTGGAAAGACAGGTTGTGTGCATCTTGGAAATGACTATGCATGTGACATAGTGGGAGCAGGTGACATAAAGTTTTCTTTTGCAAATGGGTCTGCATTTGTTTTGAAACATGTGAGACATGTGCCTAAGCTGACCAAGAGTCTTATTTCAGTGGGTCAGCTAGACGATGCTGGTTTTCACACCACTTTCGGCTTTCAAAGTTGAAAAATTCAAAAGGGCTCTATGCTTTTGGCTAGGGGTGCCAAGTGTGGGACTTTGTATCCCTTACATGTATCAGGGGTATTTGATCATGTTGTTGCAATAACCGAGCAGCCAAGCACTTCTTTGTGGCATTGCAGGTTGGGGCACATGAGCCAGAATGGAATGAAACTCTTATGCCGTTTGGGTTATGTACCGCATTTGAGTTTCTCTGATTTTGAATTTTGTGAGCACTGTCTCTATGGGAAGCAGACTAAATCAGCCCATAAAAGAAGGGGAAAGAAAGAGTTTGAAATGCTTGATTTGGTGCATTCAGACGTATGTGGTCCCATGCCTACATGGTCATTAGGCGGGGCTGAATACTATGTGACATTCATTGATGATGCAACTAGGAAAGTGTGGGCTTATGCTATAGCTCGGAAGAGTGATGTGTTCCAGATATTTCAGAAATGGCTGGCCTTGGTTGAGAATCAGTCAGGTAGAACGCTTAAATGCCTACGGACTGACAATGGTGGAGAGTATCTCTCTCATGACTTTCAGCATTTCTGTGATACACGTGGGATTAAGAGGGAGCTCACATCCCCTCGTACTCCAGAGCAAAATCCAGTTGCAGAAAAGATGAACCGTACCATTCAAGAAAGGTTGCAATGCATGCTTTCCAATGCAAGTCTTTCTGGTGGTTTTTGGGCTGAGGCAATGAAGACTGCAGTGCATGTGATCAATAGATCACCTAGTAAGAGTTTGGATGGTGGTATTCCTGAAGGGGCATGGAGTGGCAAGAAGCCCTCTTACTCTCATTTGCGTATATTTGGGTGTGAGGCATATGCACATGTGCCAAAAGAGCTTCGAAAGAAGCTAGATCCTAAGTCTAGGAAATGCATCTTTCTAGGTTATGGTGAAAGTGGAGAGATGGGCTATCGTCTCTGGGATCCAGAAGCAAAGAAGATCATACGCAGCCATGATGTGGTCTTCAATGAGAAGAAGATGCATAAGGCACCCATGAGGGATGTGGAAATGAGGAGAATCACTTTCCAGGATGTGAATCCACCTGCATATGTTGATAGACAGCAAGCTGTCCATGCACCAAATGTGCAAGAAATGGTACAACCAAGTACTCCCACAGGTATACAATCAAGGGTAGATGATGGATCATCTATTGGTGGAAATGATGAGCCAAATGTGGCTGATATGCAAGTGGGACAGCAAGCTGAAATGCCCTTGAGAAGATCATCTAGAGTGTCTAGACCACCTGATAGGTTTGTTCCAGGGGTAGACTATGTGATGCTTACTGATTGCGGGGAGCCTTCTTGCTACAGAGAGGCTATGATGCGTGAGGATCAACGCAAGTGGGAGTATGCTATGCAATCAGAGATGAGTTCACTTATGAAGAATAAGACTTGGGACTTGGTTTCTTTGCCACATGGAAAGAAAGCATTGCCATGTAAATGGGTCTACAAAATGAAGGTCACAGGTGATGATGTGCCTAGATACAAGGCCCGTTTGGTTGCTAAAGGGTTCAAGCAAGAGAAGGGTGTGGACTTTGATGAGATATTCTCTCCGGTTGTGAAGATGACCACACTTAGATGCATGCTTGGACTAGTGGCATCAGAGGATATGGAGCTTATGCAAATGGATGTCAAGACAGCTTTCTTGCATGGGGATTTGCATGAGGAAATTTACATGGTGCAGCCGGAAGGCTTTGAAGAAAAGGGCAAAGAGCATTTAGTTTGCAAGCTGAAGAAGAGTCTCTATGGTCTTAAGCAAGCACCTAGAGAATGGTATCAGAAGTTTGATGCTTTCATTCGATCCCACGGTTTTAGAAGGAGTGAAATTGATCACTGCCTCTACACTAAAAGGGCTAAGGATAGTAGCTTAATAATCCTGGCACTATATGTGGATGATATGCTATTGGCTAGCAAGAATACTTATGAGCTAGATGCATTAAAGGCCAAGTTGCATGAGGCCTTTGATATGAAGGATTTGGGATTTGCAGGTCATATTCTTGGTATGCGCATCACGCGTGATCGGAGTAGGAAACTCCTTTGGCTTTCACAAAAAGAGTATGTTACAAAAGTATTGCAGCGTTTCAATATGGAGGGGGGGAAGGCAGTGAGTACTCCATTGCCTCCATATGTGAAACTGAGTCATACAGATAGTCCCAAATCAGATGAGGAGAGGGCCATGATGGCCAAGGTTCCTTATGCATCAGCAGTTGGGAGTCTTATGTATGCTATGATAGCTACTAGACCAGACATTGCATTTGCAGTGGGAGTTGTTAGCCGGTATATGGCTAATCCAGGAAAGAGGCATTGGGAGGCAGTTAAGTGCATCATGAGGTACATGAAGGGTACCAAGGAGATGTGCATTTGCTTTGGTAAAGGAGACATGCGTGTACTTGGGTACACAGATTCAGACTATGCAGGGCATGTGGATAGTAGGAGATCCACTTCTGGTTATGTGTTCACCTTTGCAAGTGGTGCAGTGTCGTGGATGTCTCGTGCACAGAAGTGCGTGGCTTTGTCTACCACAGAGGCTGAGTATGTTGCAGCCACAGAGGGTTGCAAGGAGGCTATATGGCTTGATGGGCTAGTGGGAGATTTGGGGATTCATACAGGTGTACCGACATTGCATAGTGATTCCATGAGTGCTATTCAGCTAGCACGGAATCCAGTCTTTCATGCAAAGACCAAACACATTGAGGTCAGGTACCATTTCATCAGGGAGGTACTTGAGGACAAGCGCATAGAGCTTGTCAAGGTTCATACAGATGATAACCCTGCAGATATGCTGACGAAGAGTCTACCTAGTCAGCGGTTTGAGTATTGTCGTGTATTGATGGGCATTGGATAGTATGCTCACTGGTTGTTCTCCCTTAAAGGCACATTGTCCTTTAAGTGGGAGGTTGTGGGGGTTAAAGGTCACTGTGCCTTAACCCCAGTTATGTACAATACTCAAACACATATATAAATGAATGAAAAAGAAGATTAGGGTGGTTCTGCACCCACCAAACTTGTGTGGCTCTCTATCGCTCTCTCTCCCTCTTCCATTCTTGCTTCCGTTGAGAGCACTCTCAGGATGCAACAAGCACATTGAGTTTGTTGCCCTTCCATCTCAAGGGCACTGACAAGAAAGGAGAGACCTGATCCTTTGATGCCTACTTCTTAAGGCTCAGTTCACTAGGCTCCAATTCACTGCCAAAGGCAACCCTGGAGCAGGTATAGACAGCTAGTTTGGTGGGCTATACAACCAACAGATTCCTTGATCCGTGGGAATATAACAAGTACCTGCAGGCCAAGCCTTGAGTCACTAATGACACTCAAAGCTCTTCAGGGAGCCCTCATCACGTTCTTAAATCGAGCACAAGGTTTAGAGATAATGTTAACCTGCATGCTCACCAGGGTGACAGCACATTGAGTTTGTTGCCCTTCCATCACAAGGATGCAACAAGCATCCTGGTATGCCATGCTGTCATGGTGGCCATTACATCCTAGACATCATCCTCTGGCAGACAAAAGGGGCCGTTGTGGCATCGTGGATATTCTAGTGCTAGATGCCTCCCCTCACCAAATACGTTGTTGAAAATAATGCCTCAATGTGAAAGACATGCCACCCCTTTGTAAGCCATGCTGCCATCCCCGAAGCAACCACTTGCCAAGTGAGTTGTAAATGTGGGATGATTCTTGGTGAACAGGTCCCTTCAGCCATGGGGAAGCTCCATAAGCATTCTGAGATCATCATCTCTTGGACCCCTAACGTGAAGCAGCCACAAGTGCTGTTTTTTACCATTTGCTCAAGCCAAGGATCTATGAGATACATGGTTCTAAGGGACAGAGGATGCAGTTTGATATGGTTAGTCATGCTGAAGTTTCTGATCCTGAAAAAGAGGCAGAGGAGGACAGTGAAAGTGATACTGATAGTGAAGAGGAGAGCAGCCTTACTTCAGACAGTGATGATGCTAATGTAGCCTTTATAGGAAAGATGGAAAATCTGCAAGTGGATCTCACAACTGAACTCAATGAACAGGAAGAGGATAGAAGTGAGGTAATGGAGAGATTCATGCAGCCCAAGGATGCTCATAAGCCTATACAAGAACTGGTTCAGCATACAATAAACCCAGATCTTACTCTTGGAGAGAAAGTAGAATATTGTAGGATGTTGCAGAAGTACCCCAATTTGTTCATCACCTCGTATGAAAAAATTTGGGGATTCCAGGGGAAGCCACTAAGATCTGAGTTAAAAGAGAATGCTAAGCCAGTATGTTAGAAGATGAGGAGATTAAACCCAGAACAAACAGAAGTGTTGAGAGCAGAGATAGTTAAGTTGTTGAGAGCTCATATTATAATGCCAGTGATGCTTTCGGATTGGGCGAGCCCTGTGGTGATTGTTCCAAAAAAAAAAGGAAAATGGAGAGTATGTGTGGACTATAAGCCCTTGAATGCTGCTACCAAGAGTAATCACTATCCTGCCACATATGGATGACATATTAGACAGGGTAGCCGGCCATGAGATGTATAGTCTTTGTGACAGTGATAGGACAAAACCTGTATCAAGTTTTTGAGCATTGTATATAGCTGTGGGTAGGCACATAGTTGTACACATCTAGGGTAGGTGTGGGCTTTTGGCATTTGTGGATTTTTCTTTCACAAGCATGATGGACTAATGTATAGTTTTAAGTATGTTTTGTAGGGACTTCATGGGAAATGATGAAATGCAATGTGGTTGTACCAGACTTCCAGAGCAAGGGTGTCTAGTGTGTGGTCAAGTGAAATGTTTATGGGGTCATGAAAATCAAGTCATGAAGGGTTATTTTATTTTATTTTCCTGAGTCAATGTGCACTTGCATGTTACAGGAATTTGATATGTTCAGGTGTCCATGTCAAGGGGCTTTTCATGTGTGTGTACGAGGGTGCAATGCAAGTCTTAATGTGCATGCTAATGTGTGTGGGAATTGTGTGACCAAAGGTCCAAAATGTGCATTTAATGTGCCTTGGGGGATATTTGCATTTTTTAAATGGAAGAGTGGTAAATTCCACGTGATGACGTGGCTGGAAAATCTGGAAGGGAATGTATGCATGCAAGGTGGCTACGTGATCAAGGATTGGGGATGCTTTGGCTGACGAGTGGGCTGATACGTGGGATGGCGGCTACTAGAGAGTGCTGGAAAACGTTGATGAGCGAGAGAGATTGCATGGGGCGGGAGAGAGCGGAAAAGAAAGAGAGAGGAAAGGATCTGCTGGTCGATGAACGGATGGTTCATGGGCTTCAAAGTGTTGTACAAAAGCAGTGCGTCAAGGTGTAGAGGGTTGTGACGATTTGAGAGGGCGATTAGGCTGTGTACGGGCTGTCAACGGGGTGTGATGATATGGAAAAAAAGCACAGCGCTGATAGACATGAAGTACGAGTCACTTATTTTTTTGCGCTGTGGGTTTGTTACCTTTAATCACGCACAAGTGTGCAGGCTGCGTGGGGGAGCTTAGCTGGAACAAAAGACAGATTGGGAGTTGTCGTTGTTGGAAGCACTCATGATGTGGCTGCTTACAATTTTGAGTATGACGCATAGCTTGTGTGTAGATGCAATAGTGACTGAACGGAAATCATGATAGGGACTTTGATCGTTGAGGTCTCATGAATCTATAGGTGGAGGGGATAACTCGATGGATTAGCATTCTTGGGGGTTCTTTGTGCATGAGGATTCCGTATGAGAAGCATAGGTATGAGCTGTTTTACTTATACAAGCTGTTGGAAGGAGGTGTTGTAGATACATCATGTGTGGTTGATTTGTCGTACAAAGAGCGACTGTGTGTATGAACAACTCTTGATTGACACAGAGCTACAACAAGTCAAAGCCTTCTTTCCCCTCTTTCAAAGAGTCTATGTGTTCCTGTGTGTGTGTTCTAGTCAGATTGTGTGGGAGATTGACTTGTTATTTGTGTGCTTTGGATATCTGCTCTGGAACCTGGTTCATAAGCTCATCATCTACAAGCCCACATTGCAGATAATCCCTATGAAGTCTCAGTTATCTGACGTGGTGAAGTACATAATTCTTGGTTGTCTTTCCTTTTTTTTCCTTATCATCTTTTTAGCGATCGTGCGGGGGACAGGAGGAGATTTGAATTGAGATTGGGTACTCAAGACAAAACGGCCCAGAAGATTGGCTAGGGAATGTTGCTTGAATTTCTGTCTGGTTAGGGATTGAAACTATGAAGACAAGGCCTCGCATGAGAGAGATTCATTGTGAGTTATGTGGGGAGTGTGGACATAGGAGAGATAGATGCCTTGATGTTGAACTTCGGGTGATACGTCTCCGTGCTAAGGTTCAAAAGGCTTTGAAAGTGATTGCTCTTAGGAAGATGAATGCCAGTCAGATGCAGGGTAAGTTTTCTTCTGTAGAGTGATTATTTTTGTTTTCTTCATAGAAGAAGTTGGGTGGTATTTCTGGTTGGGAGTGTGTTTAAGATAAATTAGTCAAGAGGAGAGATGGCTCATGAATTTCCTCGATTTCACAGGTTGCCCAATGAAGACCCAGAGAGGTTTTTAGAGTGCTTGGAGTTCACAGCTCTTATTAAAGACAGGAATGCTCCAGAAGTCCTTCTTCAGATTCTATCCTTTTGTCTATTGGGAGAAGCGAGAACTTGGCTGCAGACTTTCTCTGCAAGGATGCGTGATGATCAGGGTGCTCACAGAAACCCAACTTATCCAGAGGTGAGGACAGCTTTCCTGGACAGGTTTATGTGTGTTAGAGATCCTGATGGCATTTGGAGAGAGCTATATTTGTTGCAGCAAGAGCCGACTCAGTTAGTGGATGAGTATGTCGGTAAGTTCATTGTGTTGTGAAATAAATGGCAGGTGGCCTTATTACCTGTTTGGTTGAAAACTCTACCAGAGCTTCCTTGGCTGATCTCCTCACCTATAAGGAAGGACCTATTTTAGTTGAAGATGTGGAGAAGAACATTGACATGAATGAAGAAAAAGTACTAGAGGATGCATTTGTTTTACACTTTGATGGATCTTACAAAAAAAGTTTAAATAAAAGTACAGGAGGAATTGTCATTTATGATCCTGGAGGAAAGGAGACTCGGAAAATGGGAATTCAGCTCGAAGCCAACAGTAATAATGAAGCTGAATATGCAGCCCTCTTCGAAGGTTTGAAAGTATGCATTAGTTTGGGTATAAAGAGACTCATGATTAAGGGAGATGCTCTGTTGGTTGTGAAGCAAATTTTAGGTGTCTGGAAGGTTAAGCATGTTCATTTGAAGAGATGGATAAGCGCGGTGAAGAAACTATTAAATCGATTGGATGCCTGGACACTCCAGTATATTGAAAGAGGTAAGAATGTAGATGCACATGATGCTGCGCAGGAAATTACAGCAGCTTATGTTGATGTAGTAGGAGTGCAGGAGCCCTTATACAAAGGAAGGGAGACATTAGCTTGTAAGGAAAGCTTTCTGTTAACTGGTAAAGTGCCTGAAGAAGTTCCGAAACAAAGAAAATACAGATTTATTAAAAGCTGTACTTATTATCTGATAGATGATGTTCTTTACATGAAAGGGACTGATCTGGTGGTTAGAAGAATTCCCTGGCATGAGGAAGTTTTTCATATTCTACAAGCTAATCATGAGGGAGTATGTGGAGGACATTTTGCTTTCAAAATCATGCTGAGGAAAATACTTACAAAAGGGTATGTGTGGCCATCCCTCCAGAGAGACATAAGACATTGGTGCAGGTCATGCCTACAGTGTCAGCAGATGAGTAAGAGAATCTTACATCCAGAACTCAGAAATATCATGCTTGCTTATAATATTTTTGAGAAATGGGGAATAGATGCCATCGGTCCTCTACCCTGGGGAAATTGTTATGTGCTGACAGCTGTGGATTATTTGACGAGATGGGCTGAAGCACGAGTAGTACGGGCTGTCAATGCGAAATCTGTATGTAAATTTGTGTACGAGGATATCTGCTGTAGATTTGGTGTGCCACTAGAGTTGCTTTCTGATAGAGGTCCAGGTTTCACGAGTGAACTGATGGATTTATTATGTGGAAAGCTGAAGATTAAACACAAATATGCAAGTCCCTATTATCCCCAATGTAATGGGATGAATGAAAAATTTAATGGTGTGTGTACTAATATCATGGGAAAGATCATGAGAACACATGAGAAGGAGTAGGACCTTGCTTTGCACTGGGCTTTACGGGCTTACAGAGTTGCAGTAAAATAAGGCACCTAGTTTTCACCATTACATCTTGTTTACTGGAAAGAAGCTCTATTACCCTTGGAAGTAGAAATTCCTGCATTACAAATGTTAATGAAGATAAACAAGGATTCAAATTCTACTTTCCAGAACCGGTTATTGGATTTGCAGGAAGCACAACTAGACAGACAAAAGGCAGTAATGGGAAATGATGAAATGCAATGTGGTTGTACCAGGCTTCTAGAGCAAGGGTGTCCAGTGTGTGTGGTCAAGTGAAATGTTTTTGGGGTCATGAAAATCAAGTCATGAAGGGTTTTTTTATTTTATTTTCCGGAGTCAATGTGCACTTGCATGTTACAGGAATTTGATATGTTCTGGTGTCCATGTCAAGGGGTTTTCATGTGTGTGTATGGGGGTGCATGCAAGTCTTAATGTGCATGCTAATGTGTGTGGGAATTGTGTGACCAAAGGTCCAAAATGTGCATTTAATGTGCCTTGGGGGATATTTGCATTTTTTAAATGGAAGAGTGGTAAATTATACGTGATGACGTGGCTGGAAATCTGGAAGGGAATGTATGCATGCAAGGAAGCTACGTGATCAAGGATTGGGGATGCTCTGGCTGACGAGTGGGCTGATACGTGGGATGGCGGCTACTGGAGAGTGTTGGAAAACGTTGATGAGTGAGAGAGATTGCATGGGGGGGGAGAGAGCGGAAAAGGAAGAGAGAGGAAAGGATCTGTTGGTCGATGAACGGATGGTTCATGGGCTTCAAAGTGTTGTACAGAAGCAGTGCATCAAGGTGGGCTGTGTACATGCTGTCAACGGGGTGTGATGATCTGAAAAAAAAGCACAGGGCTGATAGACATGAAGTATGAGTCGCTTATTTTTTTGGGCTGTGGGTTTGTTACCTTTAATCACGCACAAGTGTGCAGGCTGCGTGGGGGAGCTTAGCTAGAACAGAAGACAGATTGGGAGTTGTCGCTGCTGGAAGCACTCATGATGTGGCTGCTTACAATTCTGAGTATGACGTACAGCTTGTGTGCAGATGCAATAGTGACTGAACGGAAATCATGATAGGGACTTTGATCATTGAGGTCTCATGAATCTATAGGTGGAGGGGATAACTCGATGGATTAGCATTCTTGGGGGTTCTTTGTGCATGAGGATTCCGTATGAGAAGCATAAGTACGAGCTGTTTTACTTATACAAGCTGCTGGAAGGAGGTGTTGTAGATACATCATGTGTGGTTGATCTGTCGTACAAAGAGCGACTGTGTGTATGAACAACTCTTGGTTGACACAGAGCTACAACAAGTCAAAGCCTTCTTTCCCCTCTTTCAAAGAGTCTGTGTGTTCCTGTGTGTGTGTTCTAGTCAGATTCTGTGGGAGATTGACTTGTTATTTGTGTGCTCTAGATATCTGCTCTAGAACCTGGTTCATAAGCTCATCATCTATGAGCCCACATTGCAGCTGATCCCTATGAAGTCTCAGTTATCTGACGTGGTGAAGTACATAATTCCTGGTTGTCTTTCCTTTTTTTTCCTTTGATTTCAAGCAGACATTTTATGTGAACCCTTCAGTGGGTCCTGATGCCATTGGAGCAATACTCTTGTAACAAGGTAAAAGCTCAAGGTACATGAGGCCTGTGTACTACGCCAGGAGGGTGAAAAGTGAAGCTGAAAGGGGATATACAGCAGCTCAGTTGATGTTGGCCAGCTTGGTATATGCTTGTCGGAGGTTCCGACCGTACTTGTGGTCTCAAACTTTCGTATTCTTGACCAGTTGTACCTTGCTTCTGCAGCTGTTGAGCAATACTAATCTCTCGAGATGTATAATTAGGTGGATAACTGAATTGCAAGAGTATTCATTTACCTTTTTGGTAGAAGAATCTACAAGAGCATCATTGGCCGATCTACTCACATACAAAGAGGGTCCCATTTTGGTGAAAGAAGTGGAAGAACGCACAGCAAAGATGGAGGACCAAGTTTTGGAAAATGCATTTGTCTTGCATTTTGATGGCTCTTTCAAAAAAAGTTTAAATAAAGCAACCAGAGGAATTGTAGTGCATGATTCAGAGGGGAAGGAGGTTCAAAGGGCATGCATTCAGCTCAAGGCAGGTAGCAATAATGAAGCTGAATACGCAGCTTTATATGAAGGCCTCCAAGTATGTGCTAACCTGGGAATTAGGAGATTGATAATCAAAGGTGATGCTTTGCTGGTTGTAAAACAGATTTTGGGTGTTTGGAAAACAAAACATGTCCATCTCAAGAACTGGGTGAGTATCATCAAGAAAAACAGATTTTGGGTGTTTGGAAAACAAAACATGTCCATCTCAAGAACTGGGTGAGTATCATGAAGAAAAGATTGGGACATCTTGAAGCCTGCACTCTACAGCATGTGGATAGAAGTCAGAATACTGTTGCTCATGATGCTGCCCAGGGAATGACTGAAGCACATGTGAAGGCTGCGAGAATACAAGAGCCTCTTTACAGAGGCAGGGAGTTCCTGGCAAAAGAAGAAAGCTTTTTGCTGACCGGAAAAGTTCCTGATGAGATACCCAAGCAAAAAAGATACAGATTTGTGAAAGCCTGTCAACCTTATGTCATGATTGGTGATGTTCTGTACATGAAGGGAGCTGATTTGATTCTCAGGAGGATACCATGGCATCCGGAGATCTTGCATATATTAGAAGCCAATCATGAACGTATATGCAGAGGCCACTTTGCCTTCAAGATCATGTTGAGGAAGATTCTCACAGAGGGGTATGTATGGCCTTCCTTACAGAGGGACATCACGCAGTGGTGTAAGTCTTGCTTCCAGTGCCAGCAAATGGGTAAGAGAATTCTTCATCCAGAGCTTTGAAATGTAGTAGTTGCTTTTAATATCTTTGAGAAATGGGGTATTGATGCAATCGGACCAATGCCAATGACTGCGCGAGGAAACTGTTACTTGTTGACTGCTGTTGATTATCTGTCTCGATGGGGTGAGGCAAAGCCTGTAAAGGCGGTCAATGCAAAGACAGTCAATAAGTTTATTAATGAAGATATCTGTTGCCGATTTGGTGTACCCTTGGAGCTTGTATCTGACCGTGGACCCGGGTTCAGAACTGAATTGATGGATCTCCTTTGTGACAAACTAAAAATCAAACAGAGGTATGCAACTCCTCACTATCCACATTGCAATGCTATGGATGAGTATTTCAATGGTGCGTTAACTCGCATTATGGAAATTTGATAAGAACCCATGAGAAAAGTTGGGACCTCACTGTACCATGGTGTTTGTGGGCATATTGTGTCGCTGTAAAACAAGGTACAAAGTTTTCTCCTTTTCATCTGGTGTATGGCAAAGAAGCTCTTTTGCCAATTGAAGTGGAGATTCCAGCCCTTCAATTTTTGATGAAGATGAACGAGGAGCCAAATTCAGCATATGCAAATAGGTTATTAAGTTTGCAGGAAGCACAACTGGACTGGTTGAAGGCTGTGGATCATTATGTTGCTGCTCAAGCAGCAAATCAAAGGAGGGTCAATCTGAAGTACAAAGATAAGTATATCAGAGAAGGGGATATACTTCTGAGATATGATAGTAAGTTGGGATTTCACTTTCAAGACATGGTTTGTGACTAAGTGGGAAGGACTATATCACGCAGTGAATAAGTACCCAAATGGATCTTATCAATTGGCTGATTTTTTTTTTTTCCCCAAAAAAGAGACTTCTATTATGTAAGAAAGAAACTCGCTAAAGCAAGCTCTGAGCGGAAATACAACATCATGAAATCATGAAGAAAAATAAAACCCCCTCAAAGTGAGGTGGAAAACAACCAAGGCTGAGGCTGGAAGTGCCACCTCAACCCTATAGGAGTCTCAGAGAAGAAAGGAGAATCCTTCCATTCCCTCAAGAAAGAAGCCCTCCAAGCTGAGGCTGCACGGGAGTCTCCCTGTATACTCATCCATACGGCCATCAAAGTATGTACGGTGTCTGTCTAGATACTAGCCAAAGTGTGCGAGGGATGAACCTGAGTACCCTCCATAGCCTCTGTGCATCTGGCTCTCCAGATATGCCAGGATGCTATGCTCGCTATAATCTCCCAAGAAGTATCCACAGAGGCATGTACATCTATAAAAGAAAGGTGTGGTACCACATCCAACGAACAGGACTCAATTTGATGACGTCGAACCAAAATGACCCGAGAGGAGTCAAGTCTCTCATAGAATACCTGAGGCCCTGTAAGAGAAAGCCAAGCCACTGAGCCCCATGTCATAAAGAATGGGGAGTGGGCAAAGTGACTGAAAGTCCTGGCTACCCCCATCCAAATCATCCTCGCCTGTCTGCAATCCCATAAACAATGCTGAATAATCTCTGAAGCAGAGAGGCAACGAGGGCAAGTAGGGTTGGCTTCGAACCTGGATCTCCAAAGGTTCACTGCAATCCCACCATGGATAGAAAGCCAAAAGAAGAGAGTGATCTTTCTATTCCTGTGGGATTTCCAGAGTCTCCTCCAGAAGCACCTCTGCAGATCCGCAGTGATATCAAATGTCTCCCAATGAGGAACTCTGGAAGGTCTCCAACCTCTACTACTGAGCTGAAATCTCCTGGCAGTACTGACTGTGTAACGAAATAAGGGGATGCTCTTCTCTCGATGCCCTGCGTCAATCCACTCCCACTCTTCAGGGTCCCACTGCAAATACCTAACGGGAACTCCCCCGTAGAGCCAAAGCCTCCAAGACCCGGTGGAGAGTAGTCGGGGGTCTGGGTCGAGGAACCACTCTGAATCTGATCCCTGCATCAAAAGACCTATAACCCTGATAGGCTGAAAAGCAGACTCAAGCAAGATGTCCTTTGTTAATCTGAGCAATCTGCCACCATCCTGCACAGTAAAAACTAAAGCATCCTCCTATGCATCTCGAAAGGCCAAAACCTGAAGTGGAACACCGCCTCTCGTAAAAGTACCTGCCCAAGTGGAGCAAGTGAGTGGCATATCATTTGTGTTTACCCATTGTGTTTACCCACTACTCTGGAAGGGTTGCCTCAATCTGCAAGATCCTCCCTGCACTCCCTCTGAGATGTCCTGTTAACTGAGACTTGGTCTCCTCTAGAAGCCTGCGGAAAGCTTTCCAAGACCCCAAAGATGATGCAGGTCCCCTCTCCCACCTGGACCACTGCATGTAGAGTGAGGCACCAAATAGTCTGCCATGATCATCTAAATTACTGTCATTCCACATGATGGGTTGCCTATCAATCTCTTCACGAGAGGAAGGAAGAGTGCTCCTGAAACTGGCCCATCCTTTTAGAATGGCAACCATGAGAGGGGACGAAGGTGATTTGAGGTGTGCTGTGGTGAAAATCCACCTAATACTGCTCATCCAGTCTCCTCCTGAAGAAGGTGTGCACCTCTATATGTTGCTAATAAAAAAGGCCTTCCACGGTTCCTGCCCTGGCATAAGTCCCCGCACCACCATCTTGCATAGTAAAGCTCTGCACTGTAAATCTGGATCAATAATATTAGGACCCCATTCCTGTGTAGGGAGGATGAGGGTCTCCCAAGCCACCCTGGCTAAGGTATTTGCTGTGCCATCAAGCCCACTCCAAATAAAATTTTTGATCGGTCTCTTGAGTTGAGTGATGCGGTCCTTAGAATAGCACCAGCAAGAACAAACAAACCAGGCCGTGGCCAAGAGGACCTGGTTGACCACCACAACTCTAGAGGCAAGATCCAGCTTGGCTGAGCTCCAAAAAAGGAGCTTCCTCCTAATGCTCTCTAACACGGGAGCAAACTGCTGCGTGGAGGAAATATCCAAGCCGACTTGGCAGCCCAAATACCTGACAGGCACACCTCTCTGAACCCAAGTGAATCCTATGTCAAGCCCCCAAACTGGAGTGTCCTCATCACTGATCCAAAAGCCAATGGATTTATGCCAATTTATCTGCGCCCCCGCCGCCAAGCAAAATAAATCCAATGCTGCCCTGAAAGAAGTGAGCGCCTGTGGAGTGGCATCCAAGTAAACTGTTGTGTCATCTGCCAACTCGCTGTCAAGTAACTCCTCTTTCCTTCTAATGGGAAGTCTCAGCCCAAAGATGTCAGCTTGAGATCTAACATAGATACTCATAGCTTCGGCCACAAACAAAAAAAGGAAAGGAGCAAGGGGGCATCCCTGACGGAGTGATCTGGAAATCTGAAATCTCTCACCCCTTACCCCACCAATAAGCACCTGGCTGTGGGCTGATTTGTACAAGGAGGAAACACCTCTGATCCAAGCATCAGTAAAGCCAAAATGTAGAAGGGTGCCCTCCAAAAAACCCCAATCTACTCTGTCATAAGCTTTCTCAAAATCCAAAAGTAGAATGGCTAGATTCTGGCCGCTCTGCATGGCCCACTCTGAGGCTTCCCAGAAAGAGAAAATGTTATCAGAAATGCTTCTGCCATGCACAAATCCCGTTTGAGTGTCAAGAATAAAATCTGGGAGAAGGGGCTGCAATCGGAGGGTGATTGCCTTGGCCAGGATTTTGTAACAAGTCCCTAGAAGTGTGATAGGTCTCCACTGGGTGATACGTTCACTTTTCTATCCTTACTGTTCCGTCGAATTACAGGCAATATAATATCATAGGCGATGGGATCATAAATTTTCTCCCAGCCTCTCTTGTAGACTGCAAGCATCAAAAGATACGTAATTTTCTTCATTCATGCTTATCCACAAGCCCTCAGTTCCCTAGATGGTTCCCTCTGCCACATGTCATCATTCTAGACCTTTAGCTTGGTACACCATTTACCCCTCTCTTGGGGCACAATTAAAACATTTGCCCCATGGCATTTTTACACATTTAGGTGCACCTAGGCCTTAGCACTCAGAACCACCTAGTCAATGCCAATACACCCTCACCTAGGACCTTGGCAGTTACTTCCCTTGACCATTTAATTTACGCACATGAAATATTACAGCAGTCGGTCATCTAAGAGAAAATGCCCACCCATCTTTCCGAGGTCATGCTATCTCGGCTAGAGCATAACATTCCTTCCCTCTTCAAGCATTAGCGTCCTCGATGATGAAATCTGGGAACACTCTCCGTAACTGGTATACGGATTCCTAGGTAGCATCCGATAGAGGTAGACCATGCCAAGCAACCAACACGGTGGGTATCTTCCGATTGCGCACTTGCATTGTTCCTCGGTCCAGGATTCTTGTTGGTTTGCGTCTTGCATTATCCTCTATCTCCTGAAACAAAACAACACCTTCGATTAGTGAGTCACCTGTATGCAAAAATTTCTTTAAACGAGAAACATGAAACACTGGGTGCACCTTACATCCCGGCGGTAATTCTAATTTATAGGCTACCTTGCCTATTCTTTTTAGAATTAACCATGGCCCACAATATCGAGGTGATAACTTAGCACACTCTCCTGCAGTCAAAGACTTAGAGTGCGAAGGAACTCTGAGAAAAACTTTTTCTCCTTCCTTAAATTCTCTATTGGATTGGTTTTCATCCGCATACGCCTTAGCTCTATCCATAGCTTGGCGGATGTTAGCTCTCGCAAGTGCTAGCATCTCCTGCATCTGAACCACAAAGTTCGCGGCACTAGGCACTTTCTGAGGTATTCCAACTATAGTTGGATTCGCTGGTCTATAACCATAGTTCAGCTCAAACGGACTGAACCCTGTAGAAGAATGTTTTCTATCATTGTAGGCAAACTCCAACAATGGCAACCACTTGTCACATGTATGTTGCCTCAATGACACATATGCTCTAAGCATATCCTCTAAAATTTGGTTGATTCTTTCTCTGTGACCATCTGTTTCTGGATGATCCCCACTACTCATTCCCAACTCAGTCCTTAGTGTCTCAAATACCGCAGTCCAAAAATGACCGGTAAATTTGACATCTCTGTCTGACACTATGGATTTGGGTAATCCATGCAGACGAAATATATGTCTAATAAACAAATCCGCCACTTGCGGGACACTAATAGATTCTCTAGTTGGAATGAAGTGAGAGCCCTACAATAAAGTCCATGGAAATGCTCTCCCACTTACTTAGTGGTATCTCCAAGGGCTGTAAAAGGTCGGGTGGCTGCACCCGCTCTGCCTTACTTACTTGACACGAAAAACAACGTGTCACATATTCATGAATATGCTTTTTCATCTTTGACCAAAAGAAATCTCGCTTCACGAGATCATATGTCTTCTCGACTCCTGGATGTCCTGCACATGGGCTATCATGGCATTGTCGAATGACTCTCTGCCTGAGATCATTCTGATTAGGTACTACTACCTTGCCATTCCTTTTCAGCATACCATCCCTTATGGCATATCTTGCATAAATTTGGCCTTTTCAGGATGCCAGGTCATGCTTTTCCCCGGGTTTCAATATATGAGCCTTAGGCCATAGGCTCTGGACGAACTCGTCCACCTTTTGAGTTTCTCTAATCTCGGCCTTTAGAGCACTCTCTAACACCGTGAAACTCATGTTATGCATAATGTGTGACAACGCATCAGCACCTTTATTATCCTTGCCTCTTCAGTACCGAATCGTCAAATTAAACTCCTGCATGAGTTCTGCCACCTAGCTTGGCGGCCTCTCAAGTCAGGTTCTTTACAAAAATGTTTCAGAGTATCATGATCAACATCCACATAAAACTCTGATCCATACAAAT
This sequence comes from Dipteris shenzhenensis, assembly GCF_047967505.1. Lineage (NCBI taxonomy): Eukaryota > Viridiplantae > Streptophyta > Polypodiopsida > Gleicheniales > Dipteridaceae > Dipteris > Dipteris shenzhenensis. Next base: position 37,170,431 of record NC_141599.1, read on the forward strand.
AATGTCGTCATGTTTTCAACGCATGGACAACAGCATACAACTCTAATTCATGAGTTGGCCAATTTTTTTGAGGGATTGGCCAAGTCAGTATCGCAGCCACTTTCTTTGGATCCATTTCTACCCCCTCTAGAGTAATTATGAATCCTAAATATTCAAGTCTAACCATACACAGTATAGTTTTCTTTTTATTTACATAAAGACTGGATTTTGTCAAAGTACTGAACACTATTCTTAAGTGTTCGCGATGCCCAGTAATACTTTTACTGAATACTAGAATATCGTCAATAAAATGTACTACAAACTTTCCGATATACGGACGTAGTAAATCGTTCATAAGCATGACGAATGTAGCTGGAGCACTGGTAAGTCCAAAGGGCATTACCAAAAACTCATAATGACCAAACCTGCTTCTAAAAGCGGTTTTATGCACATCCTCGGCTTTAATACGGATCTGATAGTAGCCACACTTAAGATCTATCTTACTGAAAATTACGGCCACATGTAATGCATCTAGTAAATCATCGATCCGAGCCATCGGATACCTGTGCTTAATAGTGATATTATTCAATGCTCTGTAATCCATACGGAGGCGAAAAGTATTATCTTTCTTCCTCTTTAATATCACTGGCGAAGCAAAAACAGACACAGAAACTCTTTCAAAGTCTTCCGAATTTCCATGGCTGAAATCAATGGTCCTCGAGGTAAATCCTTTTCACCTCGCAAAACATATTCTACCCCGTTCATCTTGAACTGGTAAATATGCTTTTTCCAATCAATGGCTGGATTTTTCCAAAAATGCCAAGCCATACCTAGGGCTATGGAGGGATTGCAGTGAACCTTTGGACGTCCAGATTCGGAGCCGACCCTACTTGCCCTCGTTGCCTTTCTGCTTCGGAGTCTATTCAGCATTGCTTATGGGATTGCAGACAGGCGAGATTGATTTGGATAGGGATAGCCAGGATATTCAGTCACTTTGCCCATTCCCCACTTTTTATGACTTGGGGCTCGGTGGCTTGGCTTTCTCTTACAGGACCTCACGTTTTCTATGAGGGAGTTGACTCCTCTCGGGCCATTTCAGTTCCACGTCATCGGATTGAGTCCTGTTCGTTGGATGTGGTACCACACCGTCCTTTTACAGCTGTACATGCCTCTGTGGATACTTCTTGGGAGATTCTAGCGAGCATAGCAGCCTGGCATATCTGGAGAGCCAGATGCACAGAGGCTATGGAGGGTACTCAGGTTCTCCCTCGCACACATTGGCTAGTATCTGGACAGACATCGTACACACTCTGATGGCCGTATGGACGGGTATGCAGGGGGACTCCCGTGCAGCCTCAGCTAGGAGGGCTTCTTTCTTCAGGGAATGGAAGGATTCTCCTTTCTTCTCTGAAACTACTACAGGGTTGAGATGGCACTTTCAGCCTTAGCCTTGGCTTTTTTCCACCTCACTCTGAGAGGTTTTTTATTTATCCTCATGATTTCATGATGTATTCCGCTTTGAGCTTGCTCTCGCGGGTTTTTGTTCTTACTTAATAGAAGTCTTTTTCATGGAAAAAAAAAAAAAAAACCTAGGGCTATATCTGCGTGAGCAAGCTTGGTCAACTCAAAGTCCAGCTTCTCAACATAGACCTGTATTCGAAGTTTCAACTTGGTAACCCTTTGGTCCCATACTTCAGTTGAACTTCCGTCCGCCATCCTGACCGTATAAGCATAGTCAGACGGACTAGTTTTCAACTTGATCCTCTTAATAAGCTTCGAGTTAATTACATTGTGCGTTGACGCTGAGTCAAACAACACAATCACATCACGATTGGCTACTTGCCCTTTCATTTTAATCAACTCGGGCTCATCGAAAACCGTATATCCCGTTGCTGCGGGGTTGGAAGGATGTTATCAGGTGCACCGCTTACTAACTTAGTAACAGACACACTTAACAACACAGGTACTAACCTCTGAGAAGGTCCCGCCAATTGCATTTGCATATATTCCGCATTGGGACTCTCCTGCATTTCTGCGTCGCATTCAAATATTATCATATTGGCCGTGCAACGGTCTTTGTTTAGTGGACAATCTTTCCACTGATGTCGCTGAAGGCAACCGAAGCACAATCCTTCTTTTCTAGCTCTCTCTTTTTGCTCAGGGGTCAACGAGGACTTTGACCAAGCCCGGGCTGCCGTTGGAGTTACTTTTCTTTCCACCCCAACGGTGGTACTTGTCTTTGCTTGTCCCTCAACCGGCTTCACCTGCTTGGTTTGGCCACTTGGCTTGTCTTTGAAGTCCATTTCCTCTGAAATCCCCCTTTTTCTCGGGTACTCATGCTGAGTCCCTGCCTGTACAAACCCACTAGGTCTGCCTCTGGCATCCTCATAGTTCAGGGCTACTGCAATAGATTCATCTAATGTAGTCTCATATTTAGCCCAAACTTCCATTTTAATCTTGTCGTTCAGTCCATAGATATAGTCTTTCAACTGAACCGACATAGGGAGAGGGTCTGTTATTTTCATAACACATTCCCTGAACTTGTCAGTGTACTCTGCCACCGACAAATTCCTCTGGCAAAGGTTTCTATAAGCATCCCAAGCTCGGGACTCTTCGTCAGGTGGAAGAAAGTGTTTCTTGAATTCAGCCTTAAACCCTTACCAGGTGGTAGGGGTAACTTGATGTTTCTGTTGCTTTATCCACCATCTATCCGCTGCCTCAATAAACAGGTGAGTGGTCTCGCGAATTTTCTTTAGATCAGATCTGATTTCACAAATGGCGAAGGCTTCTTCCCACTTGTGTAACCAAACCTCGATCACATCAGAACTGCGCTCGGTCATCCGACCAACGTACTTCTCCGGTCTATAGTTGGCAATATTAGGTACCTTGACCTTCGCACGTTCTGATGAGTGTATACTGGGCTCTGGCTCTGCTGGAGCTTTGCCCTTTTCATTTCTAGATGGTCTAGCCGACAAGGCTTGCACCATCTCTCTAATTTCATTTTGACCAGCGTTCACTTGAAGCTGCTAGTTCATGATCTGTTGTAAGGCGTCTTCTAGTATAGAAATCCTACCCACCAAAGTAGGTGTTGTGTGATGAGACACTTGTTGTGTAGACCGTGCTCTAGATTCACCAGGATTCACCCTGGAATCTTGTCCCTCTGTCTCCATTCTTTCAAAAGGAAAAATAGTTTTTTTTTCTTTTTTTTCCACTTCGAATTTCCTTCTGCTGTACAAGAATAAATCGACTGCAAACTCTGCTGTACAGGAATAACAAACCGCAACTGAAAAGTTGTATAGAAGGAAAAAAATGATGCTCCTTGGAATAAATCGTCGGAGACTATGCTGAGACCCAAAAATCACCCGTCGCCCCTCTTGATGAACTGAGGGCTTGTTCACGCGCAGGGCTTCGAGCTAGGCCAGTTGCCAGCCTCGAGTGATTACCTCTGTCGATCAAATTTTTCCATGCATCCCAATGTTAACGATCCCTTACGAACCAAAAAAAAAAGGAGATCGTTTATCGCGTCGAAGGACCTCCTCATAACATAATTGTCTATCGCCTCTGTCCACGTCGTCTTAGGAATTCCGTCAACAACTCACCCGCTCCATTAACAGAAGCAGCTCTCTGCGCACCTCAATGTAGATGTTGCTGCCTCGACGATCTACTAGATGGAAGGAAGACGTCGTCGCCTGCTCACGGGAACCCGACGCTCCTGCGACCGAATCAGCCCGCTCTATTCCGCCCAGGGCGGCCTTTATTACATTAGAACGGATGCAGCCACCCGACGTAGATGGCGAAGGTGACGGCCATCCTCCCCCTGCGGCACCTCTTTCTCCGTCTCCAGATGTAGTTAGCACTCGAACAGTGATACCGCTTCGGATCCCTCCGCCGCGTCCGGCTTCCTATGTCTTTCGATGGCCGTCCGTGCCACCCTGCGCTTCCTTCAGGTCACACAGCATCGCTGTTTCCACCCTTTCCTGATCTCTTCCTGTCGCTCTAATACCAAATGATACGTCCACTTTTCTATCCTTACTGTTCCGTCGAATTACAGGCAATTTAATATCACAGGCGATGGCATCATAAATTTCCTCCCAGCCTCTCTTGTAGACTGCAAGCATCAAAAGATACGTAATTTTCTTCATTCATGCTTATCCACAAGCCCTCAGTTCCCTAGATGGTTCCCTCTGCCACATGTCATCATTCTAGACCTTTAGCTTGGTACACCATTTACCCCTCTCTTGGGGCACAATTAAAACATTTGCCACATGGCATTTTTACACATTTAGGTGCACCTAGGCCTTAGCACTCAGAACCACCTAGTCGATGCCAATACACCCTCACCTAGGACCTTGGCAGTTACTTCCCTTGACCATTTAATTTACGCACATGAAATATTACAGAAGTCGGTCATCTAAGAGAAAATGCCCACCGATCTTTCCGAGGTCATGCTATCTCGGCTAGAGCATAACACTAGGACACTAGATTTCTGCAACCTCCTTTCGGGATAAGGGGGATGAGACCTTCTATAAGCGACTCGGGCATCTCACCAGAGTCCCAAATATCCTGCAGGGCTGAAGTAATGTAGTCTCCAATCATATCCCATAATGCAATAAAAAAAGAGGGGGTAAGGCCATCCGAACCTGGGCACTTGCCCTTGTGAAGGGCTGAAAGTGCAGTCCTGAACTCTGTGTTGGTTAAAGGTGCATCAAGCAAAACATGCATATCCGGTTTCACCAACAAAGGAATGCTCTGCCAAATAACCTGTCTAGCATCCTCTCTATCCCGTGTCTCAGGATCAGCAGTAAGAAGGGCGGCATAAAAATCTGAAGCTATGCGCAAGACATCATCAGGATCTGTTTCTAAAACCCCATGTGAGTCAATAAGTTGTGATGCACTCTCTCTACTATGTCTAAGGCCAAGAGTAGAGAAAAAGTGTTTATTGACTCTGCCACCCATCTGAATCCAGAAGGACTCCCGTGCATGAAAGGCATACTCTGCTCTCTGATCAAGCAATACATGCTGATAAGCCCTTGCTGCAGCAAGGCGCTCTTGAATCCAAGCATTTGAAGGCCGTTTCTTCTCTTTCCTCTGCAAAGCTACCAACTGCTAGCGAACACCAATCTCACATCTGAGAATATCTCGTCTCTTGGTATGAGCAACTGAGAGGTAGAAGTCGCTAATACCAGAAAGGGCAGCAGCTACCTGTGATGGCAATGGCTGCCCACCTTGGACATGAGAAACCCATATCTGCAGGGCTGCCTCTGTAAGGTCCTCCTTTGTGTACAAGGCATCTGGAATCCTGATGCTGGCAGATCAGCCTCTCAGGTGAGGCTCTGAGATAGCCAGCACAACAGGAAAGTGGTCTGAAGTGGAAATCCCAGCAGCAATGCATACCAATCCACCTCTGTCAAGTGCCCAATCATCTACATAGAATCTGTCAATGTGTGCATGAATAGGCATCTGTTGTTTCATGTTCGACCAAGAGAACAGGAGGGACTGTGGCTGAATAAGAAAGGCATTGTCCAACCAAGTATCTCTGCCACAGTAGTGAAAAAGGAAGGCATCCCAAGCTGCTCTCTCGAAAGAGTGAAGTCCTCCTTCTCTATCCTCTTTTTTGTCTGACGGTAACTCAACCATGTTAAAGTCACCTCCAATCACCCATGAATCCACAATGGGGGCCCAGGAGAGCAAATCCTTGCACATAAAGACACGTTCCCCTCTAATGTTGGAGGCATACAGGTTAAGGAAACCAACCTTACACCCTCCAATCAAGAGAATAATCCACTGAGCTCTAGAGGGAATAATGACTCCGTGTCCAACAACCAAGGGGAGAACCGGCTGCGAAACTGAAATAGAAGTGCCCCCCCCTGGTGCCCAAGGCAGGCGACCAAAAAGTATGACCAGAAAGTAGTTTTCCACACTTAGAGCAATCACTGGCATCCAACCTGTGTTCCTGGATAAAAAGGATATCAATAGCACCTCCAGTGACACCTGGATGAAGCTGATTCTGGATCAACTGCCTACGGCGACGGTGTGGAACTCCGCCTAGACCCTGTATGTTCCAGCTAACTATCCTCATCGACAGGAGGATGCTGGATGGAAAGGCTTACCTGACCTAGTAGAGGAGACCAGCTTCCCCTGGGCCGAAACACTCTTGCTGAGGGCAGGAAACTCAACAGGTGAAAGGATCCCTACACCTGCTGAGGGGGGGGCCCTAACAAAAGGAATCCCAATGACCGGGACCCCTAAGGTGGAGGGCACAAACTCCTCATCATCCATGAAAGTCCCTGAATCAGCCAGTGTCGAAAAAGAGTTCTTGAAGACCTGCACTCCTGGAGAAAGGAGGAGAAGGACCTGCCAGGCCTCTATCAGCAGATCTGGAGCTGGGAGCTGAGGAGGCCTGTGGCTGGGCTGAAGAAGGATCTGTAGTCCTCATCTGTGCAAACACTCCCTCAGCTGTGGCATGGACAGTCTGAGGGGGAGAAGTATCGGTAGCCCCCTCGTGATCAGAAACGAAAATGGCTGGGGCTGGTGCATCTGAAGTCCCCTCCTGATGAGAAACTGTAGTATCTAGGGCTGCAACACCATCCACCTTTGGAGTCTGGATGGCATCTGTCTGAACCGGATCAAGGGTCTCCTCCTGAGGTAAAGGAGCCACTCTGACCGCTCTCCAACATGGTACTAGGAGTGCTACAGGCTTTGGGCGCCCTGTTGCCCCTGGTGGTCCAAGGGTGCGCGAAGCAGGGCGCCCTACTTCTCCTAGTAGTCCTAGAGTAAGTGGTACAGGCCACACGGGAGGTGCAGATGGGATAGTACATGAAGGAGCCGCACTAGAAGACCTCTTGGGTCTTTTCCTCTTCCTTGGGCAATCTCTAGCAAAGTGCCCAAGGGTCTGCAAATCCTGCATTGATCCTGTCTACCTGTAATCTTGATTCTTTGTCGAAAGAGAGAGCCATCTGGACGCTCAATCATGATGTGGTCATCTGAGATTTTAGGGTCAGAGACAATGACCCTAACTCGAGGCACCCCGTCTGCTCTGACTTCCTCTGCTGAGGAAGAAGGCATGCCAGGAAGGGGGGGAATCTCAGTGACCACTCCGAAAGTGGCTCCAATAGTAGCAAGAAGTCGATGGTAAACCTGAGGAAGACCAGGAAACCTGATGAACAGTGATGTGATCTGACTGTCCTCCTCAACCGGATCGAAGCCCCCTCGTGGTCGGAAACCAAAGGGTCAGAAACCAAAGGGACTGGGGTTGGTGGATCTAAAGGCCCCTCCTGATGTGGAGCTGTAGTGTCTGGGGCTGCAGCAACATCCACCTCTGGAGTCTGGAAGGCGTTTGTCTAAACAGGATCAAAAGTTTCCTGCGGTAAGGGCTGCTGCGGGCATTGGGCGCCCTGCTGCCCCTGGTGGTCCTGGGGTGTGCGAAGCAGCGCGCCTTGCTGCTCTTGGTGGTCCTGGAGTACCTGGTACAAGGTGCTGGGGAGGTGCAGTCATGGTAGTACGTGAAGGAGCCGCACCAGAAGACCTCTTGGGTCTTTTTCTCTTCCTTGGGCAGCAGTCTTTAGCAAAGTGCCCAAGGGTCCTGCAAATCCTGCACTGGTCCTGTCTACCTGAAATCTCGGAGGAGGGGGCAAGGGGGCAGCGGGAGAGGGAGGGTGGGGGAGAAAGGGGGCGGGGGAGGGAGGGGGCGGGGGGGCAGCGAGTGGGGGAGAGGGGGCGGGGGAAAGAAAGAAAGAAAGTGTATTATTGTCCACTAGAGGCCAAAATGGGCCCATGGGACATCAAGAACTCTGCATACAAGATAGCACAAAATCAACGTGCCCCAAATAAGAGGGAGGGCAGCGGGTGGGGAGAGGGAGGGCGAGGAGGGAGAGGGAGGGGGCGGGAGGGCTGGCATGGGGAGAGAGGGAGAGCGGGGAGGAGGAAGGGAGGGAGGAGGGAGAGGGGGCTGGCGAAGGGGAGGGAGAGGAGGAGAAGCAAGGGGAGGGAGAGGGCGGGCAGCGAGGGGGAGGGGGAGGGAGAGAGAGGGAGAGGGGGCTGGCTGAGAGAGGGAGAGGGGGGGGGGCAGCAGCTCACGGGGAGAGGAGCAGCTCGTCGACCAGATTTTTGAATTGGCTGATTTGGACGGGATGTTGCATATGAATAGAGTCAATGGGCTTAGGTTGAAGAAATATGTGATCAGGATCATGCAAGTAAACACATGTGGCCCTCTTGTGCTGCAGCAAGGCAGGACTGAAGACCTCAAGGATGAGGACATCTCTGAAGACCTCAAAACTATATTTGACTGCAAGACATGAATGTCTGCAGCTTGGGGTTGGGCAAAACATGATAAGACAAAAAAAAGAAACAAAATGCTAGCACTATGAATAATGTGGGGAGACACATAGGTGCACATAGTTATCTAGTGATGGGTTTGTTTTTTTTTTCTGGCTCCAAAGACATCTTTTCCACAAAAAAAAAGATGATATGATGTAAATATTTGACTATCATTAAAATGCTTGTAGGAACCTCCTTTGGGAAGTGATGAAAACGCAATATGGATGCACTCCAGAGTAATGTACCCATGTGTGACAGGGTCGGTGGTTGAATGTCATATATAAAAGTTTTTTGTGTTTTTTTACGTGTGGTAAATGGTCTTCTGTGCATGGAATGTTGTCATGTCAATATTTGTGTTACTATCCAATGTGGTAAATGTGTGGGCATGCATCAAAATGCCTTGCTTTGAAGGCTTGTTGTTGTGTGAGCAATGGTCTTGGTGCAATAGCTTTTGAGGCAAGGTAGAAGAGTGGTAAAAGGAGGCAATGACATGGAAATTGAAGTGGAGAGGTGGCCTGCATGAGGAAGCTACGTTTTACGTGAAGACTTGGCTCATTTTTTTTTTTTTGGCAAAAAGAGACTTCTATTAAGTATTAAAGAAAAACCGTTAGAGCAAGCTACATACGGGATACATCATGCAATGCACGAAAAGCTCAAGAGCCAAAAAGAAAGGATTGAGGCTGATAGTGCCATCTCAATCTGGTAGAAACCTCCGAGAAAAAGGGAGAACCCCTCCAAACTCGAAGAAATATAGTCCTTCTAGAAGAGGCTGCCCGTGAAGAGGCCTGCATGCTAGCCCATATGGCTATCAAAGTGTGAACCGTGTCAGTCCAAATACCCGTGAACACCTATGATGGGTGTATCTGGGTGCCATCCAAGGCCTCAGTACATCTGGCTCTCCAAATGTGAAGAGGAAATGCTAGCCAAAATCTCCCAAGAGGTGTCCACTGAAACATGAGAAGCTCTGAAGGGAGTAAGTGGTACATCTTGCAGAGAGCAGGGCTCTATCACCTGCCGACGGACCGAGAGTGCCCAAGAAGAAGGCTCACCCTCAAAAAACACCTGGGGCCTGGTAAGAGATAACCATGCGACCGAGCCCCAAGTCATGAAGAAAGGGGAAGTGTGAAAGATGCTGAGTATCCGAGCAACCCCTTTCCAAACAGTCCTCGCCTGACTGCAGTCCCAAAGGCAATGTCGCACTGACTCCTCTGCAGAATGACAACGAGGACAAGTGGGATCAGCCCCAAATCATGATCTCCACAGGTTCACTGCAATCCCTCCATGAATAGAAAGCCAAAAGAAAACAATGATCTTTCTATTTCTGAGGGATTTCTAGAGCCTCCTCCAGAAATTTCACGCAAATCTGCGGTGATGAAGAAGCTTTCCCAATGGGGGCTCTGGAGGGAATCCAACCCCTACTGTTCAGCTGAAATCTCCTGGCATTACCAACCGTGAAACGAAAGAAGGGAATCACCCTCTCTCGGTGCCCATGATCTATCCACTCCCACTCTCCTGGGTCCCACTGCAAGCACCTGATAGGTGCACCTCCATATAACCACAACCTCCAGGATCCCAAGGCCAAGAGCAGAGGGTCCAGGTCTAAGTACCACTGCAAGCCCGCTACATGGTCCACAAAACCAGCAATCCTGACAGGCTGAAAGGCAACCTCAAGAAGAATATCTTGCTGGTTTTGGGAGGCCACTCATTGGGCGAAGGAGAGCCAACAGGAGATTGCAGTTCTCCTTCTCGATTTTGAGAAGGCTTATAACAGGGTGGACTAGAGTTTCTTGGAGGGCACTATGAGGAGGCTAGGCTTCAGTGACAGATGATTCACTCTTCTAGCAAGATGGTGGTCTGTGGAGGCAGAGGACCGACTTTTCAGCTATCCAGATTGGTACGACACGGATGCCCGCTTGCACCTTACCTTTTCCTATTCGTAGCGGAGGCTATGGGATACTTTATGCAGGCTACCAGTCATGGCACTTTGGGCCTTCATCTGCCTATCCGGCAGGAGCAAGAGCTTTTGGACACTGAGTTTGCTGATGATACGGCACTGACAGTCAGAGGAGATGCACATAGTCTTGCTACTGCTGCGGATTCAATTGACAAGTTCTGCCTAGCCTCAGGGGGACTTGTCAATTGGAACAAATCAAAAGGCATCTGGACTGGAGCTCAGCAGGATACCCCAGCATGGGGAGGAGAAAGAGGCCTTGTATGGATACCCAGAGGCACCTCCACGAGATATCTAGGCTTCCAGGTTGGCATTGAGGTATCTCCGACGCAACAATTTGCCCTAGTTCTGGAGAGTATCCGAAGAAAGCTTGCCTACTGGAGCACGGCTAGACTTTCTTTGGCCGGAAGAGCGCCGGTACTCAACTAGGTTCTACTAGCGACTATGTGGTATGTTGCGTCATGTTGGTGCTTTCATGCTGACTCGATTCGTCAGGTGAGGAGATTGCTTCGGAACTTTCTGTGGAGTGGTGGGGATGGTTCTGAGGACACTAGGGCCAGAGTTTCATGGGATACTATCACTTTACCATTCTCGCAGGGAGGACTTGGGGTTCTTGATCCGGAGATGCAGAGCAGAGCCCTTTTAGTCAAACTTCTAGTTAGAGGTTTGACTCCAGGCGATCAGCCGTGGAAGCAATTCCTACTGCATGGGATTCACCAGTGCACCCCAAGAGCAGCAGGTCAGTGGGCAGGTAGAGTCAGTTGGATCTTCGTGACAGCCAGCATTCTCGGCCTTCTTCACCACTTGTGAAAAGGCTTATTCAGATATGGGATCATTTTCGACAGCACCTCATCAGAGCAGTTCCCTCCTCCAGAGAGGAAATTGCCCGACAGCCACTTTACCATAACCCCCTGGTTCGGTACCAGGGATCTTCCCTTGGTACAGAACTTAGGACTCCCTTGGCCAGATGGCATGCTTAGGGGGTTGTGACAGTCGGAGATTGGTTCAGGGAAGGGGTGAACATGTCAGAGGAGGTAATCAGAGATAGACATGGGCCACTTGGACAGATTGCTGCCACCAGATTACTGATCATGAGAGCTATTCCTCAGGAGTGGAGGGATGTACTTACAGATCCAACATATGTTGATTCTATTTCTACTTGGTCAGGTTGTTTTAGTGAGGCTGGGCTATGCATTGGAGTTCGCTTAGGACCGGCACTGTTTATTTATTTTGAGATGGACTCCTCTCACAGATTGTATCCCACTCAGCCCCTGGATCGTCGTCAGGAGCTTTATTGGTAGAGAGTCAGGGTCATTGGTTGCCTGGGTAAGGAATGGGCCACAGATCCTTCTAGGTTGACCATTGCAGAGGATATTAGATGGAGACTTTGGATTTTTCAGGGTCGACCTCTTGCGGAGCTTGACTTCACTTCTTTTAAGAGCTCTCTCGGATACTATTGGGCCTCATCTACTTTCTGCCTATTCAGAGGCTCTCGATATGGGACTTTGGGTGAGACAGTATGCACAGGTATAATTTGTCTCATCCCAAAAGGGGGAGACAAGACAGTCCTACGTAATTGGAGACCCATTACACTTCTAGGGACAGCCTACAAGATCCTGGCGAAGACCTTGGCCCTTCGTTTAAAGCCTATGCTGCCAGATATCATCAGAGCTACTCAGACAGGATTTGTCCAAGATCGGAGTATCTTGTATAATATCTTCACTTTTTGGGAGGCCACTCATTGGGCGAAGGAGAGCCAGCAGGAGATTGCAGTTCTCCTTCTCGATTTTGAGAAGGCTTATGACAACGTGGACTGGGGTTTCTTGGAGGGCACTATGAGGAGGCTAGGCTTCAGTGACAGATGGATTTTATGGGTCTCCTCACTTTACTCTCACTCTTCTAGCAGGATGGTGGTCTGTGGAGGCAGAGGACCGTCTTTTGAGCTATCTAGATCGGTACGATAGGGATGCCCGCTCGCAACTTACCTTTTCCTATTCGTAGCGGAGGCTATGGGATACTTTATGCAGGCTACCAGTCATGGCACTTTGGGCCTTCATCTGTCTATCCAGCAGGAGCAGGAGCTTCTGGACACTGAGTTTGCTGATGATACGGCATTGACAGTCAGGAGAGATGCACATAGTCTTGCTACTGCTGCGGATTCAATTGACAAGTTCTGCCTAGCCTCAGGGGGACTTGTCAATTGGAACAAATCAAAAGGCATCTGGACTGGAGCTCAGCAGGATACCCCAGCATGGGGGGGAGACAGAGGCTTTGTATGGATACCCAGAGGCACCTCCACGAGATATCTAGGCTTCCAGGTTGGCATTGAGGTGTCTCTGACACAACAGTTTGCCCCAGTTCTGGAGAGTATCCGGAGAAAGCTAGCCTACAGGAGCACGGCTAGACTTTCTTTGGCCAGAAGAGCGTTGGTACTCAACCAGGTTCTACTAGCGACTATGTGGTATGTTGCGTCATGTTGGTGCTTTCATGCTGACTCGATTCGTCAGGTGAGGAGATTGCTTCGGAACTTTCTGTGGAGTGTTGGGGATGGTTCTGAGGACACTAGGGCCAGAGTTTCATGGGATACTATCACTTTACCATTCTCGCAAGGAGGACTTGGGGTTCTTGATCCGGAGATGCAGAGCAGAGCCCTTTTAGTCAAACTTCTGGTTAGAGGTTTGACTCCAGGCGATCAGCCGTGGAAGCAGTTCCTACTGCATGGGATTCACCAGTGCACCCCCAGAGCAGCAGGTCAGTGGGCAGGTAGAGTCAGTTGGATCTTCCGGACGGACCAGCATTCTCAGCCTTCCTCACCACTTGTGAAAAGGCTTATTCAGATATGGGATCATTTTCGACAGCACCTCATCAGAGTAGTTCCCTCCTCCAGAGAGGAAATTGCCCGACAGCCACTTTACCATAACCCCCTGGTTCGGTACCAGGGATCTTCCCTTGGTACAGAACTTAGGACTCCCTTGGCCAGATGGCATGCTCAGGGGGTTGTGACAGTCGGAGATTGGTTCAGGGAAGGGGTGGAGATGTCAGAGGAGGTGATTAGAGATAGACATGGGCCACTTGGACAGATTGTTGCCACCAGATTACTGATCATGAGAGCTATTCCTCATGAGTGGAGGGATGTACTTACAGATCCAGCATATGTTGATTCCATTTCTACTTGGTCAGGTTGTTTTAGTGAGGCTGGGCTATGCATTGGAGTTCGCTTAGGACCGGCACCGTTTATTTATTTTGAGACGGACTCCTCTCACAGATTGTATCGCACTCAACCCCTGGATCGTCAGGAGCTTTATTGGCAAAGAGTCAGGGTCATTGTTTGCTTGGGTAAGGAATGGGTCGCAGATCCTTCCAGGTTGACCATTGTAGAGGATATAAGATGGAGACTTTGGATTTTTCAGGGTCGACCTCTTGCGGAGCTTCATTGGGACCCAGGTGAGTGGGCATGGCCTGCTCCGGTGGCAGGCATTCGTCCTCTTTCATTTTTCCAGTACTCAACGAGGGCAGGTTACAGGCTTCAGTAGAGAGACTCTCATCACATACCATCCGCCTCCCAGCATTGGCATGCACATTGGCATGCACAGGGCTCACTGCAGAGCTCTTGCTGAGCTACTGGACTCACTTTTGGGGCATCAGTAGATGCCAGGAAAGTCTCCTACTTTCTTTGGCTCACTATACATAGGGGCATACCTGTGGATACTTGGCTCCAGGAGATGGGTAGACCCTCCTTGTGTATGCGTTGTCAGCTTGCATAGGAATCTAGCAAGCATTGTTTATGGAGTTGCACCAGCTCTAGAGTGGTATGGACAGGTAGGTATCTTCAGGTTGTTCTCATATGTTACATCTGAGTCCTTTCTGATGACTTGGCGCGCTGCTCTTTGGGGGAGAGGATCTGGAGCCTTTACTCTCTTTGAGGCAGAGCCAGGAGACCACGGTTTCTTCATGCAGCGTCCCCAGAGACGGGGTCCCACAAAGGCCAACATCATGGAGCCATAGGATTTACTTTTGGTACCGGTACCAGCTCAAGAGTTCATGCCTACTTCAGCTGAAGGGTCAGCCTGGGAGGTGATTTCCAGCATTACTCTATGGCGGATATGGTGTTCGCGATGTTCTTTTGTCCTTGGGGGCCATTTATGCACGGAGGCTGACAATCTCGCTTCCATTTGGGCGGAGATTATCTTTACTCTCAGGAGTCAGTGGGAGCGGTGTACAAGCACCTCTTTGGCAGCTCGTGGGAGACTTATATCCTTCATGAGGACATGGGACTGCTCTTTATTTTTTCACTTGACCCCTTTTGGGATGTCGTGGCATTTTAGACCACCTCCATGGCTCTTTTGCCATATTGTTGAGGCTAGGGATAGAGTACTTTCTCTCCCACCTGTTGTACGATTCGTTTTGAATGGAATATATCACTCTTTTCTGTAAACCTCAAGAAGAATGCCATCCTTGGATGTAGAAGTAAACCTCCATCCCCAACATCAAGACCAGTGCGTCTTCCCCGAGACCTCGGAGAGCGATCACCTGTAAAGGAACTGATGTCCTCGAAAAAGCCCCCATCCAAGTGGTGGAAGTAATAGGCAACTCAATTGTCCATTCCACCGGGATGGCTGCATCTATCTGCTGAATCCTGCGTGCTACCCCTCTTAGGTGACTCACGGACTGTAGTCTCTGATCGTCAGGTAGCCTGATAAAAGATTTCCAAGTGCCTACTGTGTAGGCGGGGCCTCTCTCCCATTTAGACCACTACATGTAATGGGAAGTGCCCAGTGGTCTGGCATGCTCGTCAAGAATACTATCATTCCAAATGATCGGCTGCCTATCAATCTCTTCGACGGTAGAAGGTGGAATCCTTCGAAGAGTGTTCTTGAAGCTCCCCCAAGCTTTCAGGATGGCAGTCATGAGAGGAGAGGCAGGAGATCTGAGAGGGGCTGAGTGAAAATCCAGCAAGGGCTGTCCACCCAATCATCTCCCAAGGTTGGTGTGCAAGCCTGAATGCGTCCAAAAAAGAAATCTTTCCAAGGTTCCTGCCCAGGCATGAGTCCCCTCACCACTACCTTACAAAGCAATGCCCTGCACTGCAAGTCCGGGTCAATGACATTAAGGCCCCCTTCACATGTAGGGAGAATAACGGTCTCCTAGGCCACCCTTGCTGCAACATCTGCTATGCCATCAAGTCCACTCCATAAAAAATTCATGACTGGTCTGATGAGCTAAGAGATGCAATCCCTAGACCGGCACCAGTAAGAACACACAAACCAAGAGGTGGCCAAGAGAACTTGGTTCACTACCACAACTCTAGATGCAAGGTCGAGTTTGGCAGAGCTCCAAAAAAGGAGCTTTTTCCTTATACTTTCTAGTACTGGGGCAAACTGCTGTGCTGGAGAGATGTCCAATCCTACCTGGCATCCCAAATACATGATAGGAACACCCCTCTGAATCCAGGAAAAACCAATGTCAACTCCCCAGCCTTGAGTGTCCTCATCACTGATCCAAAAGCCAAAGGATTTATGCCAGCTAATGTGTGCCCCTACAGCTGAGCAAAAAATATCCAAGGCTGTCCGGAAAGAATCAAGTGACTACAAGGAGGCCTCAATAAAAATAGCAGTGTCATCAGCCAACTCACAGTCAAAAAGCTCCTGCTCCTGTCTCGGAGGAAATCTCAGCCCAAAAATCTCAGCCTGAGATCTAAGGAAGCCAGCTCGTACTAGCTTACAACAGAGAGCAGGAGCAAGACTTACCGCTCCACAGGCACCGCCTCAGACACGGGCTCCCCCCCCTCCTAGGGCTACTCGAGTCCCTCCTGCATTCTGCACCACCTCTGGCCCACAGTGGGTTCCAATCGCGGTTAGGCCCTCTACTTCAGATCGCACCTCCACCGCTTCGGAGGCTACCCCCTTGGAGCCTTGGGAGGAGACTAGTGTTCACGAGCCTTGCTCGACTCCACCCCAGGATTAGGCTGTACCTTCCTCAGCAGCCCAGGTGGTTGGCACCTCATCCGCAGCACTTCTTGATTAGGACTCAGTGCAGGTGCCTCTTTCTATGGATAGAGGGAAGGTGGTCTTACATTCTCTCCCTGCTTCGGTAGGAATCCTTCGTACCCCCTCCCCAGGACTGGCTCAACGGAACTCCTTTTCCGCTCTGGAGGACCTCTTTGACCTCCCAGGTGATGATTTTGTACCTTCCACTTTCGGAGAGCCAGTTATCAGCATCCCTTTTGACAGATCTCTCTCTCTCACCTGTGGACTTTCCTCCCCTTGGACCTCGTGTGTATGGCAGGAGGTTTGCTCCAGTGGAGGGTTCTTTTTCCACCACCACGTTGGGTAAGGTATTCCAACCCGCTTCCTGCCGCCAATGACGATAGCCAGTTGGAATATACAGGGATTGGGCGGCATCCCTCATCGCTGTTGCAGATAGCTGATCAGGAATCAGCTCCATCCACGTGTTTTAGGTGGTTCCCTAGACATTCTTTTTCTTCAGGAACACAAACTGGATGTCAGAGATTGCTCCAAGTCACGTAAGCTGCTTTCAAGCCGGACTTTTTGGCTTCCTGCCTTGGGAACCAGAGGAGGTACATGCATTTCAGTTTCATATTCCATTCTCCCTCTGATCATTGGACACAGTACCATAGCCCCCTCCAGGGCCCAGTGGGTTTTACTTCTGATTGACGGACGTAAGGTTGGTTTCCTCAACATCTATGCTCCGAACAACAGAGGGGACCGTGTTCTGTTTTGGAAAGAGTTGCTCTCGTGGGCTGACATTGCAGATTCGTGGATTATTGGAGGTGACTCCAACATGGTTGAGGCACCTTCTGATAAGCAAGGGGCTAGAGAAGGTGGTATTCATTCCCTCGAGAGAGCAGTTTGGGATGCCTTCTTGTTCAGGTTCAGTGGCAGAGATGTTTGGTCAGATGATGCATTTCATGTTCAGCCTCAGTCACTTTTGTTTTCATGGTCGAACCATAGGGTGCAGATGCCTATCCATGCTCGGATTGACAGATTCTATGTGGATGATTGGGCTCTTGATAGAGGGGGGACAATTTGCATTGCACCTGGTGTTTCCACCTCTGATCATTTTCCAGTAGTTTTGTCCATCTTAGAGCTCCATCTGAGAGGACGGTCTCACAGTATCAAGATCCCTGATGCCTTATACACAGATGAGACTCTCACAAAGGCAGTCTTGTATATCTGGGTTTCTCACATGCAGGGGCGGGTGGCCGGTCCTTCACATATGGCCACACCACTTGCCAGTATTAGCGACTTTTATCACTCCGTTGCTAGTGCTCGGCGAGGTGAGGTACTCAGGCGGGAGATTGGTATGCGCCGGCAGTTGGCAGCCTTACAGAGGGAGGAGCAGAAATGACCATCAGATGCTTGGGTACACGAGCGCCTTGCTACGGCAAAGACTCACTTGCAGACATTGCTTGATCAGAGAGCAGAGTATGCCTTCCATGCACGGGAGTCCTTTTGGATACAGATGGGAGGGAGAGTCAATAAACACTTTTTCTCTACACTTGGTTCCAGCCATAGTAGAGAGACTGTCAAGCAGCTTATGACTTTGGTGGCGTTTTGCAGTCTCATCCGGATACCGTCATGCACTTAGCGATAGATTTCTATGCCTCCCTTCTATCCGCAGATCTGACACACAGGCCAGAGATGCGGCTAGAGATGAAATTTGGCAGAGTTTACCTGTGTTGGTCACACCAGAGATGATATGCTCACTTGATGCACGCTTTACCAACACAGAGTTCAAGACTGCTCTCTCCGCCCTTCATAAGGGCAATTGCCCTGGTTCCGATGGTCTTACTCCTTTTTTTACAGCCTTTTGGGATATGATAGGTGATCATATTACTTCAGCCCTGCAGGGCATTTGGGACTCGGGTGAGATGCCTAACTCACTGATCGAGGGACTCATACACCTTATCCCGAAAGGTGGCAACAGGAATTTTGTATCCCATTGGAGACCCATCACTCTTTTGGGCACTCTATACAAAATCCTTGCCAAGGCGATCAGCATCCGATTGCAGCCCCTTCTTCCAGACCTCATCCATGATACTCAAACAGGCTTTGTGCATGGCAGGAGCATATTTAATAATATCTTTTCCATTTGGGAAGCCACAGAGTGGGCTATGCAGAGCAGGTAGAGGCTAACAGTTCTACTCCTGGCCTTTGAGAAAGCCTATGACAGAGTAGATTGGGGTTTTCTTGAGGGCACTCTTCTACGATTTGGATTTTCAGATGCATGGATTAGAGGGGTGGCCTCCCTTTACAGATCAGCCCACAGCCAGGTTTTGATTGGAGGGGTAAGGGGTGACAGGTTTCAAATTTCCAGATCAGTTCGTCAGGGATGCCCTTTAGCCCCCTTCCTCTTTCTTTTTGTGGCAAAAACTATGAGTATCTTCCTTAGATCTCAGTCTAAGCTTTATGGGTTGAGATTGCCCTTGAGACAGGAGCAGGAGCTTCTTGACTGTGAGTTGGCTGATGACACTGCTATTTTTATTGAGGCCTGTTTGCAGTCACTTGATTCTTTCCGGACAGCCTTGGATATTTTTTGCTCAGCTGCAGGGGCACACATTAACTGGCATAAATCCTTTGGCTTTTGGATCAATGATTAGGACACTCCAGGATGGGGAGTTGACATTGGCTTTTCCTGGATTCAGAGGGGTGTTCCTGTCATATATTTCGGATGCCAGGTAGGATTAGGCATCTCTTCAGCACAACAGTTTGCCCCTGTACTAGAAAGTATAATAAAAAAGCTCCTTTTTTGGAGCTCAGCCAAACTCGACCTTGCCTCTAGAGTTGTGGTAGTGAACCAAGTTCTCTTGGCCACCACCTAGTTTGTGTGTTCTTGCTGGTGCCGGTCTAGGGATTGCATCACTCAGCTAATTAGAGCAGTCAGGAATTTTTTATGGAGTGGACTTGATGGCATGGCAGATGTTGCAGCGAGGGTGGCCTGGGAGACCATTATTCTCCCTACATGGGAAGGGGGCCTTAATATCATTGACCCGAACTTGCAGTGCAGGGCATTGCTTTGTAAGGTGGTGGTGAGGGGACTCATGCCTGGGCAGGAACCTTAGAAGGATTTCTTTTTTGGATGCATTCAAGCTTGCACACCTACCTTGGGAGATGATTGGGTGGACAGCCCTCGCTGGATTTTTACTTCCGCCTCTCTCAGGTCTCCTCCATCTCCTCTCATGACTGCCATCCTAAAAGCTTGGGGGAGCTTTAGGAACACTCTTCGAAGGGTTCCGCCCTCTACCCTTGAAGAGATTGATAGGCAGCCGATCATTTGGAACGATAGTATACTTGATGAGCATGGCAGACCACTGGGCACTTCCCATTATATGCAGTGGTCTAGATGGGAGAGAGGCCCGGCCTACACAGTAGGCACTTGGAAGGATTTTATCAGGCTACCTGAGGATCAGAGGCTATAGTCCGTGAGTCACCTCAGAGGGGCAGAACGCAGGATTCAACAGATAGATGCAGCCATCCCAGTGGAATGGACAGTTGAGATGCCTATTACTTCCACCACTTGGATGGGAGCTTTTTCGAGGACAGCAGTTCCTCTACAGGTGATCGCTCTTCGAGATCTCGGGAAAGATGCTGTAGTCTTTGACGTTGGGGATGGAGGTATACTCTCTAGATCCACGGATGATATTCTTCTAGAGGTTGCCTTTCAGCCTGTCAGGATTGCTGGTTTTGTGGACCATGGAGCGGGCTTGCAGTGGTACTTAAACCCCGACCCTCTGCTCTTGGCCCTAGGATCCTGGAGGTTGTGGTTATATGGAGGTGCACCTATCACAGGTGCTTGCAGTGGGACCCAGGAGAGTGGGAGTGGATAGATTATGGGCACCGAGAGAGGGGGATTCCCTTCTTTCGTTTCACGGTTGGTAATGCCAGGAGATTTCAGCTGAGCAGTAGAGGTTGGATTCCCTCCAGAGCCCCCCATTGGGACAGCTTCTTCATCACCGCAGATTTGCATAGGAATTTCTAGAGGCGGCTCTGGAAATCCCTCAGAAATAGAAAGATCACTCTTTTCTTTTGGCTTTCTATTCATGGAGGGATTGCAGTGAACCCGTGGAGATCAAGATTTGGGGCTGATCCCACTTACCCTCGCTGTCATTTTGAAAAGGAGTCAGTGCGACATTGCCTTTGGGACTGCAATCAAGCGAGAATTGTTTGGAAAGGAGTTGCTCGGATACTCATCATTTTTCATACTCCCCCTTTCTTCATGACTTGGGGCTCGATCGCATGGTTATCCCTTACTGGGCCCCAGGTGTTTTATGAGGGTGAGCCTTCTTCTTGGGCACTCTCGATCCGCCGACAAGTGATAGAGCCCTGCTCTCTTCAGGATGTACCACATTTTCCTTTCACAGCTTCACATGTTTCAGTGGACACCTCTTGGGAGATTTTGGCTAGCATTTCCTCTTGGCACATTTGGAGAGCCAGATGCACAGAGGCCTTGTATGACACCCAGATACACCCATCACACAGGTGTTCACAAGTATTTGGAGTGACACGGTTCACACTTTGATAGCCATATGGGCTAGCATGCAGGGCCCTTCATGGGCAGCCTCTTCTAGGAGGACTGTATTTCTTCGAGTTTGGAGGGGTTCTCCCTTTTTCTCGGAAGTTGCTACCGGATTGAGATGGCACTATCAGTCCCACTCCTTTCTTTTGGGCTCTTGAGCTTTTCATGCATTGCATGGTGTATCCCATATTCCCGTATGGAGCTTGCTCTAACGGTTTTCTTTAATACTTAATAGAAGTCTCTTTTTTGCAAAAAAAAAAAAAAGAACCTCATCTCCATTGCAACCATATCCTTGGAATGGCTTTCGGGTTCTCTTTGATGGTTATCGATGTGCCATGTATGACAACCGGTACGATGACATCATAGTCCTTACTAGGTCACTTTCTTCTGGACTATATCATCTTGATGTTTATGACAAACTGCTATAGTGGCAAATTTGGTGGCTGAATCTGTAATTTCAGATTCCCACTTATGGCATGCGAGATTGGGTCACCTCAACTACAGAAGCTTGGTTAAAATGCATCCACAAAACATGGTGGTTGCTCTCCCACCCATGCATGCACCGGTTAAACATGTTTGTGAGGGATGCTTGTTGGGCAAAATGCACCGTTTCTCATTTCCAAAGCATGGGACACAGTTGGTGCATCCAGGAAGCTTCACCTTGTGCATAGTGATGTGTACGGGCCGATGCGGATAGCATCTCTTGAGGGCTACCTTTGTTTTCATACCTTTGTGGATGACTACACCAGATTTTCTTGGATATATGGCATGAAGGCCAAATCTGATGTGTTCCCATGCTTCAGACATTGGCTTGCCATGGCTGAAAATGAATCAGGGAACAAGCTCCTTACTCTACGCACTGACAGTGGGGGAGAGTGCATGTCCTATGAATTCTCTGATTTTTTGGCAGCTCGGGGTATTATTCATCAATGTACAGTGCCTTATACTCTGCAGCAGAACGCGCTAGCAAAGGAAAAATCCGTCAAAGATGGAAATGGGCAAGTGCATAATAAGTTTTGGTTGGATGTTGTCATGTGCTCAATCGGGCACCCACAAAGGCATTGAACACTATCACACCTTACGAGGTATGGCACAGTCGCAAACTTGAAAGTTCTCATATGCAGGTTTTCGGGTCATTGGCTTATGCTCATGTGCCATCTCAGCTAAGGCACAAGCTTGAAGACAAAGCTGTAAAAATGCATATTCATTGGTTATAGCACAGAGAGCAAGGGATACAAGTTGTATCAGCCCAGCACGGGCAAGGTCATTGTCAGTAGGGATGTTGTAATCGCTGAAAATGTGTCTTCACGTGGGCTGGAATGTAAAAAACAGCCTATTTGTTTTAACAGAAAAGTGATATATTCCATTCAAAACGAATCATACAACAGGTGGGAGAGAAAGTACTCTATCCCTAGCCTCAACAATGTGGCAAAAAAGCCATGGTGGTGGTTTAAAATGCCACGACATCCCAAAAGGGGTCAAATGAAAAAATAATGAGCAGTCCCATGTCCTCATGAAGGATATAAGTCTCCCATGAGCTGCCAAAGAGGTGCCAAAGAGGTGCCTGTACACCGCTCCCACTGACTCCTGAGAGTGAAGATAATCTCCGCCCAAATGGAAGCGAGAGTGTCAGCCTCCGTGCATAAATGGCCCCCAAGGACAAAAGAACATCGCGAACACCATATCCGCCATAGAGTAATGCTGGAAATCACCTCCCAGGCTGACCCTGCAGGTGAAGTAGGCATGGAATCCTGAGCAGGTACAGGTACCAAAACTAAATCCTGCGGCTCCATGATGCTGACATCTGTGGGACCCCGTCTCTGGCGACACTGCATGAAGAAACCGTGGTCTCCTGGCTCTGACTCAAAGAGAGCAAAGGCTCAAGATCCTCTCCCCCATAGGGCAGCACCCCATGTCATCAGAAAGGACTCGGATGTAACATATGAGAACAACCTGAATATACCTGTCCATACCACTCTAGAGCTGGGGCAGCTCCATAAACAATGCTTACTAGATTCCTCTGCAAGCTGACAATGCATACACAAGGAGGGTCTACCCATCTGCTGAAGCCAAGTACCCACAAGTATACCTCTATGTATAGTGAGCCAAAGAAAATAGGAGACTTTCCTGGCTCTACTGATGCCCCAAAAGTGAGTCCAGTAGCTCAACAAGAGCTCTGCAGTAAGTCCCTGTGCATGCCAATGTTGTGAGGCAGATGGTAGGTGATGAGAGTCTCTCTGCTGAAGCCTGTAACCTGCCCTCGTCGAGTACTGGAAAAAGGGAAGAGGACGGCCGCCTGCCACCAGAGCAGGCCACGTCCACTCACCTGGGTCCCCAGCTCCGCGAGAGGTCGACCCTGAAAAATCCAAAGTCTCCATCTAGGATCCTCTGCAATGGTCAACCTGGAAGGATCTGTGGCCCATTCCTTACCCAGGCAACCAATGACCTTGACCCTCTGCCAAAGGAGCTCCTGTCGATCCAGGGGCTGAGTGGGATACAATCTGAGAGAGGAGTCCGACTCAAAATAAGTAAATGGTGCCGGTCCTAAACGAACTCCAATGCATAGCCCAGCCTCACTAAAACAACCTAACAAAGGCTGGATCTGTAAGCATATCCCTCCACTCCTGAGGAATAGCTCTCATGATCAGTAATCTGGTGGCAGCAATCTGTCTAAGTGGCCCGTGTCTCTCTCTGATCTCCTCCTCTGACATCTCCACACCTCCCCTGAACCAATCTCCAACTGTCACAACCCCCTCAGCATGCCATCTGGCCAAGGGAGTCCTAAGTTCTGTACCAGGGGAAGATCCTAGATACCGAACCAGGGGGTTATGATAAAGTGGCTGTCGAGCAATTTGCTCTCTGGAGGAGGGAACTGCTCTGATGAGGTGCTGTCGAAAATGATCCCATATCTGAATAAGCCTTTTCACAAGTGGTGAGGAAGGCTGAGAATGCTGGTCCGCCAGGAAGATCCAACTCACTCTACCTGCCCACTGGCCTGCCGCTCTAGGGGTGCACTGGTGCATCCCATGCAATAAGAACTGCTTCCACGGCTGATCTCCTAGAGTCAAACCTCTAACAAGAAGTTTGACTAAAAGGGCTCTGCTCTGCATCTCAGGATCAAGAACCCCAAATCCTCCCTGTGAGGAAGGTAAAGTGATAGTATCCCATGAAACCCTGGCCCTAGTGTCCTCAGAACCGTCGCCACCACTCCACAGAAAGTTCCGGAGCAATCTCCTCACCTGACGGATCAAGTCAGCATGAAAGCACCAACATGACGCAACGTACCACATAGTCGCTAGTAGAACCTGGTTGAGTACCAGCGCTCTTCCGACCAAAGAGAGTCTAGCCGTACTCCAGTAGGCTAGCTTTCTCCGGATACTCTCAAGAACTGGAGAAAATTGTTGAGTCGGAGACACCTCAATGCCAACCTGGAAGCCTAGATATCTCGTGGAGGTGCCTCTGGGAATCCATACAAAGCCTCTGTCTCCTCCCCATGCTGGGGTATCCTGCTGAGCTCCAGTCCAGATGCCTTTTGATTTGTTTCAATTGACAAGCCCCCCTGAGGCTAGGCAGAACTTGTCAATTGAATCCGCAGCAGTAGCGAGACTAAACGCATCTCCTCTGACTGTCAGTGCCGTGTCGTCAGCAAACTCAGTGTCCAGAAGCTCTTGCTCCTGCCGGATAGGCAGATGGAGGCCCAAAGTGCCATGACTGGTAGCCTGCATAAAGTATCCCATAGCCTCCGCTACGAAAAGGAAAAGGTAAGGTGCAAGTGGGCATCCCTGTCGTACCGATCTGGATAGCTGAAAAGCCGGTCCTCTGCCTCCACAGACCACCATCCTGCTAGAAGAGTGGGAGTAAAGTGAGGAGACCCAGGAAATCCATCTATCACTGAAGCCTAGCCTCCTCATAGTGCCCTCTAAGAAACCCCAGTCCACCCTATCATAAGCCTTCTCAAAATCGAGAAGAAGAACTGCAATCTCCTGCTGACTCTCCTTCGCCCAGTGAGTGGCCTCCCAAAAAGTAAAGATTTTTTCCAAGATACTCCGATCTTGGACAAATCCTGTCTGAGTATTGTTGATTCCTCAAATGTCTTTGATACATTGTCGTCTCTCTTTCAATCGCCCACAAATCCAGAGCAGCCAATGCAGAGTGTTGTGCCATACACTTCTACCAGTGCACATCCTCCTCCAATAGTTCCTGCTCAGCCTGATATGCCTTTAGTTGATGATCATGCTATTGAGCAGGCAGTTGCACTGGAGAGTGCTGTCATTAAACAGCAAAAAATCAGTCCCGAGATGGCTTTTGGACACACTCAGGGACAGCAAACAAGCTGAGCCTTTGCCAGCCCGCACTAGAGGTGCGCATAAATAGATGCATGGCGACTATTTGGCTGTAGCTTTGGTTGCTTCTGCTTGCAATGAGGAACCTTTATGTCACAAGGATGCCTTTGACAGCAAGGAATGGATGGATGCCATGAAGGCTGAGCTTGGATCCATTCATGCCAACAACACTTGGGAGTTGTGTTACTTGCCAGCAGGCAATCGTGCCATTGGCACAAAGTGAGTCTACAAGGTGAAAAGGAAAGCTAATGGCAGTGTTGACCGCCTCAAAGCCCGCTTGGTTGCAAAGGGATATGCACAGCAGCACGGCATTGATTTTGAGGAGACCTTTGCTCCCACCTCACGCATTACTACTATTAGGTGTGTTATTGCTAAGGCATCTCATCGGCATTGGGAGGTTCATCAGCTGGACATCAAGACTGCCTTCCTTCATGGTGATCTTCAAGAAGAGGTCTATGTCACTCAGCCACCTGGTTTTGAACAATTAGGTTCCGAAAATATGGTTTGCCAGCTCAGAAAATCCCTCTATGGCTTGAAGCAAGCACCTTGGGCATGGTATGCGAAGATACATACATTTTGACAGCCCGTGGCTTTCAGAATGGGAGGCCACTCTTTATGTCCGAAAGAGTGCATCAGAATTTTTTATTCTGATTTTATATGTGGATGACATGCTTATCACTAGGCCAGATATGGAACAAATTGCAGATTTCAAGGCTGATTTACAGAAGTCTTTTGCCATGACACATATGGGCCGGTTGCACTATTATTTGGGTATACAGTTTGCATATGTTGACGGGGGTATAATGATGAGTCAGTCCAAGTATAATGGACAGCTCCTTGATCGCTTCCAGTTCGAGGATTGCAAGCCAGTTTCTACTCCATTGGAGCATGGCTTTTGTTTCTCCTCCGAGGATGGAGTCAGCCATTTGATGCATCCCTTTATCAGCAAGTTGTTGGTTGCCTCATATATCTTGTCATACCCGGCTTGATCTTCAATATGCCATTTCCCAGCTCCAGTAGGTACATGAACAAGCCTATTACACCGCATTGGCAAGCAGTGAAATGGGTCTTTTGATACTTGAAGGCCACACAGCATTTGGGTTTATTCTATGGTTTAGAGGCCCCACTTGTTTGCATGCATTCACAGACAACGACTAGGCAGGATGCTACGACACTAGGGTGTCACACAGCGGAAATTGTTTTATGCTTGAAGCTTCATGCATCTCTTGATTCAGCAAGAAGCAGCCTACACTTGCCACATCCAGTTGTGAGGCTGAGTACACAGCAACTTTCACAGCTACAGTAGAGTGCGTTTGGCTTTGCAAGTTACTTGCAAATCTTGATATCATTTAGTCCAACTCTACTACAATCTACACTGACAACCAGAGTGCTTTGGCGGTTGCTAGAAACCCAATGTTTCATGCGCGCACAAAGCATATTAAAGTCCCCTATCACTATGTTCGAGAGCGACTGTCTGGTGGAGACATCCAGTTGTCCTATGTTCCCACCGAGGACAACTTGGCAGATCTTTTCACGAAAGCTTTACCGCGTCCCAATTTTGAGGCATTTCGGCATGCTTGGCTCCTTTTGTTACGTGAGGGATCACTTTGTACATATCATAGGTTGCTATATCCCTCTGGGACGAATATGTGCAACCATGATTTAGTTTCCAGGTATTCCTAAGATATTTCCATGATACTTCAGCCATACCATGGAGAGGGGTTTGTTAGCACTTAGCCCTGGTATGAGCCTTGTAGGTCAGGTCAACTCTATGAGTTGACTTCTTTGGTCAACCATATGGTTGACTTGGGGGCACCCTTTGTATTTTCCTCTTATCCACTTGAGCAGTACTACGTTTGCTCCAGCTTATTGTTTGCTTCCCGCACTCCACTCCTGTTCCATTGCTTCCTGCACCCAACACCATGTTATATAGCGTTAGGGACTAGTTACACTAACAGATGAAGAGCCAATTGAGGATGCTATTCTCCATACGATTAGAGTAATCGGATTCAAGAATGGCTGATAATAAATAGATCCTCACCCCTCTCTTGTCATGAGTAACCCATGGCATCTTTGGATTTATGGTGGATGCCCAATCCATCATGTACCATGGGATCATGGAGAGTGGCTATGGATGATGCAGCATCTCCCTAAAGGCCACTTTCATTCTTTGACTACATAGGAATGCTGGACGAGGCCAACTTCTGAGCCTGATACCCACCCAGGATACCTATGGCATCACTCTACCCATGCAGCCTCACTTTTTGAGACGAGAGACACTTCCTAGCTCTCCCAGCACGATGCACTCCTGGTAAGACCTGGAGACAGGCTTTTGGTATAGATCCCAAATGCCCATGGTGCCTTGCAGCTTTAGAGTTTTGCTCATCCTTGCATTTGGGTTAACAGAGGTGCCCAGAGGTTTTGGCAGGGTTGCACTTGTTTGGCAAGATGAGGAGGGGTACTTGTTCCATCACTTGGCAATTTATGGCCTAGCTGACACAGTCAGGTTTTCAGATTCCTTACGAAGGAGCAAATATAAGGCAGGCCCATTCTCATAATCAAAGAGACCATCAGCTTATCACTCTCGATGCCAGCCTTGTTTCTTTGCGCAGGTCAGTCTCCTATAGACTCAGCTGAGAGATCTTTGACAATCTTACTGCATGGCAAATTTAAGACCCAGATGCAAAGAGGCCTTTTGATGGCACTCAGACTTCTGCATCTCAGTCATTCTCAATGATCAGGCATAATAATTGTACAGACCCTCGTGGCCTCTTTGGAGCAGGATTCACATGCCGCAATGGCCACGAGTGCTGCCTTCATGAGAGAGTGTTAACAGGGTTTCTTTTGCACATATATGGCCACAGGGCCTTCATGGTACTTCCACTCTCCGGATTGGCTACTACAGCTTCATTTCTTTATGCATGCTTTTGTATGATGCTCTTACAGGATTTTACCCTGTTTCTATGTAGTTTGGTCTACAAAAGAAGAAGACAGAGCATTTTTCTTCAACCTACCATGCACAAAGCCCCAAGAAGAGTTGCAACAGCAGATTAGGACATCTCTATATTGGATGTGATGCTTCAGCATAGATGATCAAAAGTTTAATACCGCCCTCAATAATTACCACACTTGAAATTAGGCTAGTATTCTCTTTTCAAATTGATTATAGATAATACCAAAACAGATAATTTTACCTCTTGAGCAGTTCCTGTTGAAGAAAAAGACATCCATTCTGACTTGTTGAGTGCTAAACTTGGTAAGACTTCATCATGCAATTTTGGCAGAAGCACTGCCATTTCTTCATACATGGGCTTCCCAATGTAATCGATGCATCCAAGAGTCATTGTCCTGAAATCAGAAAATATAATCTTTGATAAGCAGAACTCCAGTTGTGATCCTCAATTGACATACTGTTTTGCATTACTGGCCACAATTCTCACACATCAAATTACCTGATTGCTATTATTAGAAGACAAGATGTAATACGTAAAGTACTTCCGCTATCAACAAGTAAAGTAAACAGACTTCTGCTATCAGAAAAGACACGAAAATTCATAGTAGGCCAAATTTGTAGGGGCACGTTTAAAAGCAATCTTGTCCTTTCGTGAGCAGATTGTTTGTAGTTTCCCAAGTGATAGAGCCTTCAAATGGGGCAGCAAATACCTTACTAACACAATAATTTAAACTGCTGCTTATGTTACAAGTTAACCATCATGTGCAACTTGCTTGACCATTTCTATCTCCATTATATTTTTATTTGCCTTTTCTAATTGTCAATCCCTTACCTCCTCGCTTGCATTACCCCATCTTACATCTATACTGAACTTCTCTTTCATTCTTTTTGAAGGCTCCTATATCATGCATAGAAATGGATACTAGACTTAGTTCATGTCTTCCACTTTTGTTGATACTCTAGTTCATTTGAAGAGGGCATTGAGTCCCGCTGGCAAGAGATATCCTGTATCTAGTGGACTTTTGCACCCTCACTTATGCCACGAGAGGTTCAGAAAGGGCAGCTGCTTCCATCACTACATCTCGAAAGCAATTCCAAACTTCTACCTCCCACCGATAAGGATTGTTATCTGGAACATTAATGGTTTCGGTGGTGCTGCTCATCATCGCCAAAGACACTTGCTATGCAATCAATTGCATCCGCAATTCTCAAGGTAACCCTTTGAAATTTGTTCTATCACAAAGGTAGCACATCAAAAACTGTCTCTCTTGGCATTTGAGATGATTTGAAGGCACGTACATGAAAAACACCAGGATCAGAGAGCATTATGCGGACTTCTATACAACATTCTACAGGTCCGATTCAATGTCACAACTTCACAGCCAGGGATGTTGCCAAAGACTCGTGTTAGCCTGCTCGTTGCCTAGTATCAGGGAGGGGGGAGGATGAGATCTAAAAATTCATTGAGCATAAAATGCTAGAGGCTCTTCACAACTTGCTTTCTAGAAATGTTTTAACACCTAATGTCCTTTTGATACTTTTCATAGCAGCCTTGAAATCTTACTGACAAAGACATAAACGATGATTCTTGAGAGGCTTTTATACCTAGGTCATTGGTGACAAATCTCTATATAGGTAGCATCCACCATATTTAAAGAGCAAGGAATCATTCCTCCTTATGGCTATGGAAACAAATCACCCTTTTAAGGACTGCTTATAAAATCAATAATACTTTGACTTTGGCCCTTCCTTGTTGCCCTTATCCCTGAGATTCTAATAGGTTTTGGGCTCAATAGAGATCTCATTATTTTGCCATCTTGCTTTTGGACCTTGACAAAGCATATGATCCAGTTGATTGTGTTTCCTCAAGGATACAGTTCATACAATACGTTCTTTGACTTTTGTGTAAAAGGCGTCTCAACTTTATACTGCACATGTCATAGTGTAAATGATGTGACCATGCGAGGAATCAAAGGCAATCCTTCAAGTTTCAAGAATCACCCATTGGGGTCACGGTGTCAACTTCATCTGGCCAATTGATCAGCTATCTTGGTTTGTCAAATTGGAGTTGGTCTCTCTTCTCCTCAATATTCACTACACAAATAAAGAGCATCCACTACTTGGGTGTTGCTGCAGACTACTTGACGCGTTGCCCCTTTGCTGGTGCAAATCAGGCAAATAGCAAGGGGAAAATCAGCAAATGCATGGGTCACATACGCATGCCTATTCAAAATTATGTTTGGATTCTTATCTATGCCATAGCAGCATTCCAATAAAAAAGAAAGAGAGGCCAGCATGGATGGATAACTGTGTAAAGTAACGGAAGTTGGGTGAATTATGCCTCCCTTTTGTTAGGCCCAAAAAACCATAAATATTTAAGCAAACAACCATTCATCATCTATGAGTTGAATGTACCTTATTGGGCCCATTCATAGGCTGAGTTAAACCCCCACCTATTACTGCCTATACAATAGGCCGATGGGTAATTAGCCTACCTAAGAAATATCTTCACTACTAGACATGTCAACTACTTGATGGAGATTCCTTTCATGGTGGATCTATCACAAATCTTCCAAAAGAATGTCAGATATGTCCATTTCTTAGAACAATGTCTAGTCATTGGCTTGGAAGACTCTCAAATGGAATAAAGACAAATTCCTATGCTGATGATGGCCTATTACTTGATGTTATTGAAACCATGGCTATTTTCGGGATCATCTACGCCTTAATGATCGGCAAGTTCAAGTGCACATGGATTCTTTGAAATTGACCACACTTATTTGTATAGCCCATGACAATCATATAACCACCTTCATAAAAATATGCAGGCAGGCCATAGAGCAACAAACCACATCAGCCCCATAGACACTAGCCAGAATATTGCTAGATATCATTCATACTCTCAGAGGCAAATGGGACAGACTCTAAGGAGACTTCGATCATGCTAGGTGCAAGAGGGAGTATTTTATTAGTATATGGGAACCGTCCGCGAGAACCGTCACTTTTTCAAAAGACGAGCTGCAGCAGCTGCAAAAGGATTTGGAGCATGAGTGTTCCACTACTCTCTTCGCGCGCATCCATGGCTCCCACCCCTCTAGGTCACAAGCTAGAGATTGGATGCTTGCGGCACTTCCCCAGGAGCTCGCCCCCCACCTTAAGGATGTTCGTTTGTTGGGACGAGGTTTCTTTCAAGTGTGCCTAGATTCCCTGGACGTCACGAGAGACCTGCTACAGGCCGGTTTTCTTTTTCTAGGCTTCAGGAGGATTTTTTTGTTTCCCTTTCAACTGGGCTTTGACCTAGTTGAAGAGGACAAGCAGGGAGTTTCTGTTTTCATCAGATTCCCTAGTCTTCTCTCAGTTTATCACCGGCTACTTTCAGTTATTGGCGAGAGGTTTGGTGTGGTAGCAGAGATCCCCCCTCTTCCTGGTGAACCCTCTTCGGCTGCTGAGGCGGTCAGGATGGATGGGGTACCTAGGGTTAGGGTCATTGTCCAGGACCCCAATATTTCAGATGACCACATCATGCTACAGCGACCCGATGGGTCCTTCTTCTACCAGAGATTTGAGGTTGCAGGTTGGCAGGACCAGTGCAGGATTTGCAGATCCTCAGAGCACTTCGCCAGAGATTGCCCAAAGAAGAAAAAGAGGCCCAGAAAGCAACCAGCTCGTACGACAGAGAGCTGGAGCAGGACCTACCGCTCCATAGGCACCGCCTCAGACATGGGCTTCCCCCCCTCCTAGGGCTACCCGAGTCCCTCCTGCACCTCACACCATCTCTCGCCCACGGTGGGTTCCGCCGGTTAGGCCCTCTACTTCAGATCACACATCCACCGCTTCGGAGGCTACCCCCTTGGAGCCTCGGGAGGAGACTAGTGTTCAGGAGCCTTGTTCGACCCCATCCCTGGATCAGGCTGTACCTTCCTCAGCAGCCTAGGTTGTTGGCACCTTGTCTGCAGCACTTCTCGATCAGGATCCAGTACAGGTGAATCCTTCTTTCGATAGAGGGAAGGGGGTCTTACATTCTATCCCTGCTTCGGTAGGAATCCTTCGTATACCCTCCCCGGGACTGGCTCAGCGGAATTCCTTTTCCGCTTTGGAGGACCTCTCTGAACTCCCAGATGATGATTTTGTACCTTCTACTTTCAGAGAGCTAGTTATCGGCATCCCTTGTGAGAGATCCTTCTCTCTTTCACCTGTGGACTTTCCTCCCCTTGGACCTAGTGTGTATGGCAGGAGGTCAGCTCCGGCGGAGGGTTCTTTTTCCGCCACCAGGTCGGGTAAGGTATTCCAACCCGCTTCCTCTCGCTAATGAGGATAGCCAGTTGGAATATACAGGGATTGGGCGGCATCCCTCATTGCCGTCGCAGACAGCTGATCAGGAATCAGCTCCATCCACGTGTTTCAGGTGGTTCCCTAGACATTCTTTTTCTTCAGGAACACAAATTGGATGTCAGCGATTGCTCCAAGTCAGGTAAGCTGCTTTCAAGCCGGACTTTTTGGCTTCCTGCCTTGGGAACCAGAGGAGGTACATGCATATCACTTTTAGATTCTATTCTCCCTCTGATCATTGGACACGGCATCATAACCCCCTCCAAGGCCCAGTGGGTTTTACTTCTGATTGATGGACGTAAGGTTGGTTTCCTCAACTCTATGCTCCGAACAACAGAGAGGACCGTGTTCTGTTCTGGAAAAAGTTGCTCTCGTGGGCTGACATTGCAGATTCGTCAATTATTGGAGGTGACTTCAACATGGTTGAGGCACCTTCTGATAAGCAAGGGGGCAGAGAAGGTGGTATTCATTCCCTCGAGAGAGCAGCTTGGGATGCCTTCTTATTCAGGTTCAGTGGCAGAGATGTTTGGTCAAATGATGCATTTCATATTCAATCTCAATCACTTTTGTGTTCTTGGTCGAACCATAGGGTGCATATGCCTATCCATGCTCGGATTGACAGATTCTATGTGGATGACTGGGCTCTTGATAGAGGGGGGACAGTTTGCATTGCACCCGGTGTTTCCACTTCTGACCATTTTCCAGTAGTTTTGTCCATCTCAGAGGCCCATCCGAGAGGACGGTCTCACAGTATCAGGATCCCCGATGCCTTATACACGGATGAGACTGTCACAGAGGCAGTCTTGGAGATCTAGGTTTCTCACATGCAGGGAGGGGTGGCCGGTCCTTCACATGTGGCCACAGCACTTGCCAGTATCAGCGACATTTATCACTCCGTTGCTAGTGCTCGACGAGGTGAGGTACTCAGGCGGGAGGTTGGTATCCGCCGGCAGTTGGCAGCCTTGCAGAGGGAGGAGCAAAGACGACCATCATATGCTTGGATACAGGAGCGCCTTGCTGCCGCAAGGGCTCACTTGCAGACATTGCTTGATCAGAGAGCAGAGTATGCCTTCCATGCATGGGAGTCATTTTGGATACAGATGGGAGGGAGAGTCAACAAACACTTTTTCTCTACACTTGGTCCTAGACATAGTAGAAAGAAAGAAAGAAAGTTTATTAAAGTCTTCGGGAGACCGTGAAGGTCTATAAGACTAAAGATAACTGATACAATGAGCATAACGGTGGCGGTCTCAAAACGGGCCAGCCAACTGTTTCTACAAAGAAGAGGTTATGAAGGACTGTGTGTCTAGTCCTGATACAAAAAATATGTGTCTACCTCCAGACGATACAAAAAAGAAGGGGGGGGCACTAGAAATGGGGCAGAGGGGGGAGATACAATATACATGTGCAGGTGGTGATCGTCAGAGACCAATCATAGAGGGGCCGTCAAATGGGAGGTCGGAAAAAACCCTGCGATAGATGATTGGCCTCTGATGTCACGCGGCCTAGTCGAGCTCGATCGTCGGGGGCGGCGGGTGGCCCTGTGGATGAGGGAAACGGTAACCCCGGTGGGGCGGGCAGAGAGCAGAGACGAGATGTCATGGACCTAGATGTGAGTCTATCTGTTGGCACAGCTGTCGTGGCTCTGGCTCTCGCTCACGTCCGCGTCGTCGGCTAGACTGAGAAGAGGTATCCTGTGACTGGAAGAAGTCAGTGATAGGCCGCTGGGTGTCCTCACGCTGTGTGTGCTGCTCGTGTCGCCGTGCTCGGAGAGAGGTATCTCGGTGGCGAGTCATCTCATGTAAGAAAGCGGCTAGGCATCGCTGATCCGGGAACTGCAGCATGTGTGGGAGGGAGCCGAATCCGTCGCGGAAGAGGCAGTGGTACCGGCCTCGAATGGCATAATAGATAGGACATCTGAAAGCAAAGTGCTCCTCCGACTCGATCTCCTGCAAGTCGCAGAGTGGGCAAAGGCGGTCCTCTCGTGGGATACCCTCTGCGCGTCCGCTCTCGATCCGTAATCGGTGTGACGAGACCCTAAACTGACCGAGAGAGATCCGGAGCGCATGTGGTAGATGAAGCTGTGTGTAACCCGGAGGTGTGACGAAGCCCTCTTGTGAGATCTGGAGGCAGTGTCGGCGGTAGAAGTCGAGTTTCACAGGAAGCTCGGAGTGAAGAAACCATGTCCGCCAAGTGTGGAGCTGCAGCAGATCCGCTCGAATGAGCCGGTTGACCTCCTGGTCAGTGGGGGAGAGGGGAGATGGTGGAGCGTGTCAAGCAGCTTATTGACTCTGACGGCGTTTTGCAGTCTCATCCGAATACTGTCTTGCACTTAGCGACAGCTTTCTATGCCTCCCTCCTTTCCGCAGATCCTGACACAAAGGCTACAGATGTGGCTAGAGAGGAAGTTTGGCAGAATTTACATGTGTTGGTCTCACCAGAGAGAGTGTCAAGCAGCTTATTGACTTTGACGGCGTTTTGCAATCTCATCCGAATACTGTCTTGCACTTAGCGACAGCTTTCTATGCCTCCCTCCTTTCCGCAGATCCTGACACACAGGCTAGAGATGTGGCTAGAGAGGAAGTTTGGCAGAATTTACATGTGTTGGTCTCACCAGAGATGACATGCTTACTTGATGCACGCTTTACCAACACAGAATTCAAGTCTGCCCTCTCCGCCCTTCATAAGGGGAAATGCCCTGGTTTCGATGGTATTACTCCTTTCTTTATAGCCTTTTGAGATATGATAGGTGATCCTATTACTTCAGCCCTGCAGGGCATTTGGGACTCGGGTGAGATGCCTGACTCACTCACCGAGGGACTCATACACCTTATTCCGAAAGGTGGCAACAGGAATTTTGTATCCCATTGGAGACCCATCACTCTATTGGGCACTTTATACAAAATCCTTGCCAAGGCGATCAGCAACCGATTGCAGCCCCTTCTTCCAGACCTCATCCATGATACTCAGACAGGCTTTGTGCATGGCAGGAGCATATTTGACAATATCTTTTCCTTTTGGGAAGCCACTGAGTGGGCTATGCAGAGCGGGCAGAGGTTGGCAGTTCTACTCTTGGACTTTGAGAAAGCCTATGACAGAGTAGATTGGGGCTTTCTTGAGGGCACTCTTCTACGTTTTGGTTTTTCAGATGCATGGATTAGAGGGGTGGCCTCCCTTTATAGATCAACTCACAGCCAGGTTTTAATTGGAGGGGTAAGGGGTGACAGATTTCAGATTTCCAGATCAGTTCGTCAGGGATGCCCTTTAGCCCCCTTCCTCTTTCTTTTTGGGAGAGAGGCCCCGCCTACACAGTAGGTACTTGGAAGGCATTTATCAGGCTACCTGAGGATCAGAGACTGCAGTCCGTGAGTCACCTCAGAGGGATAGCACGCAGGGTTCAGTAGATAGATGCAGCCATCCCGGTGGAACGGGCAGTTGAGTTGCCTATTACTTCCACCACTTGGATGGGAGCTTTTTCAAGGATAGCAGTTCCTCTACAAGTGATCGCTCTTCGAGGTCTCGGAGAAGATGCACTGGTCTTTGACGTTGGGGATGGAGGTATACTCTCTAGATCCACGGATGATTTTCTTCTAGAGGTTGCCTTTCAGCCTGTCAGGATTGCTGGTTTTGTGGACCATGGAGCGGGCTTGGAGTGGTACTTAGACCCCAACCCTCTGCTTTTAGCCTTGGGATCTTGGAGGTTGTGGTTGTATGGAGGTGCACCTATCAGGTGCTTACAGGGACCCAGAGAGTGGGAATGGATAGATCATGGGCATCGAGAGAGGGGAATTCCCTTTTTTCGTTTCACGGTTGGTAATGCCACGAGATTTCAGCTGAACAGTAGGGGTTGGGGTCCTTCCAGAGCCCCCCATTGGGACAACTTCTTCATCACTGCAGATTTGCGTAGGAATTTCTGGAGGAGGCTCTGGAAATCCCTCAGAAATAGAAAGATCACTCTTTTCTTTTGGCTTTCTATTCATGGAGGGATTGCAGTGAACCTGTGGAGATCACGTTTTAAGGCTGATCCCACTTGCCCTCGCTGTCATTCTGCAAAGGAGTCAGTGCGACATTGCCTTTGGGACTGCAGTCAGGCGAGGACTATTTGGAAAGGGGTTGCGAGGATACTCAGCATTTTTCATACTTCCCCTTTCTTCATGACTTGGGGCTCGGTCGCATGGTTATCCCTTACTGGGCCCCTGGTGTTTTATGAGGGTGAGCCTTTTTCTTGGGCACTCTCGGTCCGCCGGTAGGTGATAGAGCCCTCCTCTCTTCAGGATGTACCACTTACTCCCTTCAAGGCTTCTCATGCTTCACTGGACACCTCTTGGAAGATCTTGGCTAGCATTTCCTCTTGGCACATTTGGAGAGCCAGATGTACAGAGGCCTTGGATGGCACCTAGATACACCCTTCACAGGTGTTCACGGGTATTTGGACTCACACAATTCACCTTTTGATAGCCATTTGGGCTAGCATGCAAGGCCCTTCACGGGCAGCCTCTTCTAGAAAGACTATTTTTCTTGGAGTTTGGAAGGGTTCTCCCTTTTTCTCGGAGGCTTCTACTGGATTGAGATGGCACTATCAGCCCCAATTCTTTCTTTTTGGCTCTTGAGCTTTTCATGCATTGCATGGTGTATCCCGTATGGAGCTTGCTCTAACGGTTTTCTTTAATACTTAATAGAAGTCTCTTTTTGGGGGAAAAAAAAAAAAAAGCCCTTTCCTTCGTTCTATAGATGTTGGTATATTATCGCATTATAAACCACTAGCTATTTGTTCAGCCCTTGTACAAGATAATCCCCATAGAGTGGCATGCTAGGGGGATTACCTTGTATTTTTAGATTGTACCCTTCATTGGGGAGTTTCTTTTTCCTTGGTGTCCGTGTCACTAAGGAGTTTATTAATAAAATGTTCTTTTCTCTGAAAAAACAAATGTCCCAACAAAATTGTTCTTTTGTAAAGATCCCTCTCTTAAGAGTTGAAGTAAACCCTTGGTTGCACAAGGGTCAACTCAAAAGACAATGCAACCTAAAAGGCATTGAAAGACGTACTAACCCAATAATTTACCTTCAAGCAAGGATGTATATAAAATAGCCCTATATTTTAAGATTTACATGTTTTTGTGGACTAAAAAAGAGCCCCTCGTCACTATTTATCTACACACCTAAGTTACTTACCATGTTGTCTCTAGGCCAAATTATGATCAGTTCCTTTGTTGGTGCCATACTAGGCTTTGTGGTTGTTATATCATGCTCATAACATTCGACTGTACAAGCAGTCTGCATATGCACATGAGTCAATCTTCCGAAATGAGACTAGAGAGGCAGAAGGAGTATTGAGTTGCAATTCTATACCGAGCACCTCTCATGGAAATGATCACCATGGAGTGATGTCTGAGGGGGGAGGGGGTTCCTAACACTTCCGGAAGTATTACCGGAGGCCTAGGGCCACTGGTGCAAGAAGCAAGTAAGACATGCCATTGGTGTCACTGATGGTACGTAGGCGAATGCTAGTCGATGGTGTCAACTATGTGCAGGCGGTACAAGTACTGAAGTGATGTGAGCAAGAAGAAGACCAAAGCGGAACAACATCATAAAAGCCAACCCTCGACATGAACGGAAAAGAACTTCAACCACATGACACAAGTCCGTTGTACCAGGTGAAGGGAGAGGAGGGGAGGAGAACACAACGGAAAGAGATTTTAGAGTAGCGAGCAGAGATGGGGAGTAGCATAATTCATTAGAAAGCAAGATGACTGATATACTAGGAGAAGATACACACGAGGCGAGCTCTTGACTCTAGCCTCTCACTCCTTCACACATGCCTTTCGCTCCTCTCGAATGTCCCCCCTTTTTTCCATTTCCCCATCTTCACCTTCTCCTCCTCTGCTCCCCCCCGCTGCCAATCTCCTTTCCTTCTTCCTATTGGATGTCTTCTTGCATCCTTAGCCATCCTTAGCCATTCCACCGTTTGTGGGCCGCTCCGCCCTTGATGGCTTCCGCAACACTCCAGCCTATTCTGGGTCAGTGAATCCCGTGCTCCATGTGTTCTCCTGTCTATTCCATGCGCTCCTGACACTAGTTGGTTGGGAGGGTTGGTGCACCATCTATACCTCTTAACTGTTGGACTGCTTCCCATGTGCACCAACGAATACCGCATGTGCGCCTGTGCACTCTGCTGGACTGCTTCCCATGTGCACCAACAGGTGTACCCCATGCACCATTGCGCCATTACTTCCCTCTGATCAACTTTGACCATGGTGGGTCGAGGTTGAGATTTGGCTCTCTTCAGTCATGTATTGCTTCCGTCATACCCAAGTCATGTGCAGGTCAAGTCATGTCCAAGTCATGTCCATGTCAAGTCATGTCCAAGTCATGTCCATGTCATGTCAAGACATGTCCAAGTCATGTCCATGTCAAGTCATGTCCATGTTTGTTCCAGAGTGACCAAGATGTGAACATATGTGAACACGATGCGACTAGGTATGACCAAGGTCTAACAACTTGGTATGTTGCTGAGGTGACCATGATGTGACCCAGGTGTGACTCTTGGTGGGAGTCCCGGAGACTTTGAGTACAACAGATCCCCCGCCACTATCATTCACCGTCCCGATGAATGACTGAGGGTCTGTGTGAGAGAAAGTTAAGTAAAAATTACAAATAAGAAAGTGACCTTGTGGGTGACATCCCCAAAACTGAAAAGAAAGGGCTCATGGCCTTACAACTGTAAAACTGAAATAAAACTGGCTCATGGCCATACAACTCCAAAATTCCTTTATTTACATGAGAACTGCAGAATCCAAATGTACAGAGCTCGTAATAGAAATGCCGAACTAAAAGATCCAAGAGCTATTGCTTGCTGAATGAAGGTCAGAGAGGGGGAAGGGGAGGGTGTGGTGGGTGTGCTGATGTTCCAGGGGTGGTCTTTGCCTCTTCCTCAACTGTGTCCATGAGGTTGCGGATGTCCTCGTATTTGGATTTATATCTGTGGTAGCCAGACCTGTAATGATCATATCGAGATTTGAGAGCAGCATTTTCAGCTTGCAGCCCATGGAAGTCTTCCTGCAACTTGGAATGTGAAACTTGGAGACGGTCCTTCTCCTCGAGAATCTGCTTCATCTGACTCTGCACCACCTCCACCTGTTGATCCACAGTATGCTTGTCCTCTGCCAATGAGGTGTATCTGTCCTGTAGGGCTGCAAGATCCCTTTGGATCTCAGCCTGTTGGGCTGAATGATTGTCCTCCAAAACTTTCTTGCTGGCTGTCCACTCTACCTCCTTCGTTGCAAGACACTGCTGAAACTCGTCCTGCTGAGTTTTCCATGCAGCCTCCCTTGACTGTAGAGTTGCTCCCCACTCCACTTCTTTCACCTGTAATGTTGCATCCCATTCTTTATGCATGCTGGCTACCTGCTTCTCATGTTCCAAGTGGAGATGTTGCTTCTGTGACAAAGCTTACAAACCTGACCCGTAGTATTAAAGAGGGAGGCACCCATCTGAATGAAGCTGTCATCTATAATGCACTGAACCATATGAAGGGATCTTTTAGACCATGCATACCTGTCCCGATAGGTCATTCAGTCAGCTATGTCAATGAGTTCGCCATATTCCTCGAAGGCTGCTTTCATCCCTTCTTGCTCTGGGTCCTCTAGAGCTGCCACTGGAGCCAGTGTGTCGATGTCTAGGTAGCAACTTGGAGCTCGGGATGCTTTATGTTGGAAGCGATTGTCTCTTGCAAGGGAAGTGTGAAAATTTGGTCCAGGTCCTCCTTCTCCATGCAAACAGGAGACCGCTTCCGCTTTAATGCATACAGAAGCCGTTTGTGTTCCTGGCTCTGTTCCTCTATTTACCTGGAGGTGAACATGGGGAGGTGACCTAGGAGTGAACAGGGGTGACCTAGGAGTGAACAGGGGTGACCTGGAGGTGAACATGGGTGACCTAGAGGTGAACACGGGTGACAAAGAGGTGAACATGGGGAGGTGACATAGGAGTGAACAGGGGTGACCTAGGAGTGAACAGGGGTGACCTGGAGGTGAACATGGGTGACAGAGAGGTGAACATGGGGAGGTGACATAGGACCGAACAGGGGTGACCTAGGAGTGAACAGGGGTGACCTGGAGGTGAACATGGGTGACAGAGAGTGAACATGGGGAGGTGACCTAGGAGTGAATAGGGGTGACCTAGGAGTGAATAGGGGTGACCTGGAGGTGAACATGGGTGACAGAGAGGTGAACATGGGGAGGTGATGTAGGAGTGAACAGGGGTAACCTAGGAGTGAACAAGGGTGACCTGGAGGTGAACATGGGTGACAAAGAGGTGAACATGGGGAGGTGACATAGGAGTGAACAGGGGAGACCTAGGAGTGAACAGGGGTGACCTGACGGTGAACATGGGTGACAGAGAGGTGAACATGGGGAGGTGACCTAGGAGTGAACAGGGGTGACCTGGAGGTGAACATGGGTGACAGAGAGATGAACATTGGGAGGTGACATAGAAGTGAACAGGGGTGACCTAGGAGTGAACAGGGGTGACCTGGAGGTGAACATGGGTGATAGAGAGGTGAACATGGGGAGGTGACCTAGGAGTGAACACGGATGACCTAGGAGTGAACAGGGGTGACCTAGGAGTGAACAGGGTGACCTGGAGGTGAACATGGGTGACCTAGAGGTGAACATGGGGAGGTGACCTAGGAGTGAACAGGGGTGACCTAGGAGTGAACAGGGGTGACCTGGAGGTGAACATGGGTGACCTAGAGGTGAACATGGGTGACAAAGAGGTGAACATGGGGAGGTGACATAGGAGTGAACAGGGGTGACCTGGAGGTGAACATGGGTGACAGAGAGATGAACATGGGGAGGTAACATAGGAGTGAACAAGGGTGACCTAGGAGTGAACAGGGGTGACCTGGAGGTGAACATGGGTGACAGAGAGGTGAACATGGGGAGTTGACATAGGAGTAAACAGGGGTGACCTAGGAGTGAACAGGGATGAGCTAGAGGTGAACATGGGTGACAGAGAGGTGAACATGGGGAGGTGACCTAGGACTGAACAGGGGTAACCTAGAAGTGAACATGGGTGACCTGGAGGTGAACATGGGTGACCTAGAGGTGAACATGGGGAGGTGACATAGGAGTGAACATGGGTGACCTAGGAGTGAACAGAGGTGAACATGGGTGACAGAGAGGTGAACATGGGGAGGTGACCTAGGACTGAACAAGGGTGACCTAGAAGTGAACAGGGGTGACCTGGAGGTGAACATGGGTCACCTAGAGGTGAACATAGGGAGGTGACATAGGAGTGAACATGGGTGACCTAGGAGTGAACAGAGGTGAACATGGGTGACAGAGAGGTGAACATGGGGAGGTGACCTAGGAGTGAACAGGGGTGACCTAGGAGTGAACATGACCTGAAGGTGAACATGGGTGACCTAGAGGTGAACATGGGTGACAAAGAGGTGAACATGGGGAGGTGACATAGGAGTGAACAGGGGTGACCTAGAGGTGAACATGGGTGACCTAGAGGTGAACATGGGGAGGTGACATAGGAGTGAATAGGGGTGACCTAGGAGTGAACAGAGGTGAACATGGGTGACAGAGAGGTGAACATGGGGAGGTGACCTAGGAGTGAACAGGGGTGACCTAGGAGTGAACAGGGGTGACCTCGAGGTGAACATGGGTGACCTAGAGGTGAACATGGGTGACAAAGAGGTGAACATGGGGAGGTGACATAGGAGTGAACAGTGGTGACCTAGGAGTAAACAGGGGTGACCTGGGGGTGAACATGGGTGACTATCTGAGGGGGAAGGGAGGCCGGTTTCCTAACACTTCCGGAAGTATTACCGGAGGCCTAGGGCCACTGGTGCGAGAAGCGAGTAAGACATGCCATAAGTGTCACTGATGGTACGTAGGCGAGTGCTTGTCGATGGTGTCAACTATGTGCAAGCGGTACAAGTGCTGAAGTGATGTGAGCAAGAAGAAGACCAAAGCGGAACAACATCATGAAAGCCAACCCTCGACATGAACGGCAAAGAACTTCAACCACATGACACAGGTCCGTTGTACCAGGTGAAGGGAGAGGAGGGGAGGAGAACACAACAGAAAGAGATTTTAGAGTAGCGAGCAGAGATGGGGAGTAGCATAACTCATTAGAAAGCAAGATGACTGATACACCCCCAGAAGATACACACAAGGCGAGCTCTTGACTCTAGCCTCTCACTCCTTCAATCACGCCTCTCGCCCCTGCCAGAATGTCCCTCCCCCTTTCCCCTTTCCCCCTCTTCACCTTCTCCTCCTCTGCTCCACCCCCCACTGCCAATCTCCTCTCCTTCTTCCTATTGGATGTCTTCTTGCACCCTTAGCCATCCTTAGCCATTCCACCGTTTGTGGGCCGCTCTGTCCTTGATGGCTTCCCCAACACTCTAGCCTGTTCTAGGTCAGTGAATCCCGTGCTCCATGTGTTCTCCTGTCTATTCCATGCGCTCCTGGCACTAGTTGGTTGCGAGGGTTGGTGCACCACCTATACCTCTTAACTGTTGGACTGCTTCCCATGTCCACCAATAGGTGTATCCCGTGTACCATTGCGCCAGTACTTCCCTCTGATCGACTTTGACCATGGTGAGTCGAGGTTGACGTTTGGCACTCTTCAGTCATGTATTGCTTCCGTCATACCCAAGTCATGTCCAGGTCAAGTCATGTCCAAGTCATGTCCATGTCAAGTCATGTCCAAGTCTGTTCCAGAGTGACCAAGATGTGAACACGCTGCGACTAGGTATGACCAAGGTCTAACAACTTGGCATGTTGCTGAGGTGACCATGATGTGACCCAGGTGTGACTCTTGGTGGGTCCCCATAAACTTTGAGTACAACAAATCCCCCGCCACTATCATTCACTGTCCCGGTGAATGACTGAAGGTCTGTGTGAGAGAAAGTTAAGTATAAATTACAAATAAGAAAGTGACCTTGTGGTTGACATCCCAAAACTGAAAAGAAAAGGCTCATGGCCTTTCAACTGTAAAACTGAAAAAAAATTGGCTCATGGCCATACAACTCCAAAATTCCTTATTTACATGAGAACTGCAGAATCCAAATGTACAGAGCTCGCAAAAAGAAATGCCGAACTAAAAGATCCAGAGCTACTGCTTGCTGGATGAAGGTCAGGAAGGGGGAGGAGGTGGGTGTGGTGGGTGTGCTGATGTTCCGGGGCTGGTCCTTGCCTCTTCCTCGACTGTGTCCATGAGGTTACGAATGTCCTCGTATTTGGATTTATATCTGTGGTAGCCAGACCTGTAATGATCACATCGAGATTTGAGAGCAGCATTTTCA
Organism: Dipteris shenzhenensis; assembly: GCF_047967505.1. Lineage (NCBI taxonomy): Eukaryota > Viridiplantae > Streptophyta > Polypodiopsida > Gleicheniales > Dipteridaceae > Dipteris > Dipteris shenzhenensis. Next base: position 37,214,152 of record NC_141599.1, read on the forward strand.
GGTTGCAGCCCATGGAAGTCGTCCTGCAACTTGGAATGTGAAACTTGGAGATGGTCCTCCTCGAGAATCTGCTTCATCTGACTCCGCAGCACCTCCACCTGTTGATCCACAGTATGCTTATCCTCTGCCAGTGAGGTGTATTGTCCTGTAGGGCTGCAAGCTCCCTCTCGATCTCAGCCTGTTGGGCTGAATGATTGTCCTCCAAAACTTTCTTGCTGGCTGTCCACTCTGCCTCCTTCGCTGCAAGACATTGCTAAAACTCGTCCTGCTGAGTTTTCCATGCAGCCTCCCTTGCCTGTAGAGTTCCTCCCCACTCCGCTTCTTTCACCTGCAATGTTGTATCCCATGCTGGCTACCTGCTTCTCATGTTCCAAGCGGAGGTGTTGCTTCTGTGACAGAAGCTTGCAAACCTGACCCGTAGTATTAAAGAGGGAGGCACCCATCTGAATGAAGCTGTCATCTATAATGTGTTGAGCCATATAAAGGGATCTTTTAGCCCATGCATACCTGTCCCGATAGGTCATTCAGTCAGCCATGTCAATGAGTTCGCCATATTCCTCGAAGGCTGCTTTCATCCCCTCTTGCTTTGGGTCCTCGAGAGCTGCCACTGGAGCCAGTGTGTCGATGTCTAGGTAACAAATTAGAGCTTGGGATACTTTCTTGTTGGAAGCGATTGTCTCTTGCAAGGGAAGTGTGAAAATTTGGTCCCTCCATGCAAACAAGAGACCGCTTCCACTTTAATGCATACAACAGCCGTTTGTGTTCCTGGCTCTGTTCCTCTATCTGGGCCTCATGGGTGAATAGATCTCCTGAGTAGGATGCGAAGTAGGTATCCAACATATCATTTTGAGGAAGTGGAGGACAATCAGCTTGAAAAGGTATCTTACCCCCAGCAAAAATAACCTCGCCAGCTCGAGTTTCCAGTAGGTCCTGTTCAGCAGCCTCCATACTTGGTTCAGGGGTCAGTCGTCGAGACACCCGGGGTGGTGTCTTCGCGTCACCAGTGGCTCCCAAAGTAAGATTCAAGTTCAATAACCTGTGTCGCTCTGATGCCTCTCCATCAAGAGATCCCAAGGCAGAGGTCCCTGCTGCCATAACTTCCGTCGATGGATCCCCCTGAGTTGGGGGACCAATGTGCGTATCTTTGCAACCTATTGACCCTGATGAGATGATCGGAGGGGGAATGGTCATGACTGCAGGGAAGGTAAGTGGTAATGTCATGCCATGGTGGGTGAGACTTGAGGAGGGCAGGGGAGTGACCGGAAGAACATCATCAGGGAAATCAAAATCTACCTCGAAGGGGATGGATGGAGAGGCGACTCCTGCATGAGCAACGGATGACAAAGCTCCAGAGGCCGGCCCAAGAGGGGATGGCTCAGAAACCTGTGCTGCAGATGTGGGTGGAGCAAGAGTGGGTATGGAGACTGGAGAGGAAGAGAGGACAGAGACTGATGCAGCAGAGGCCGAGGATGCTGGGGCCGCACTAAGAGCCAGTGGAGCTGATCTCAAGTGGGGGATCATAGGGGCGGAAGGTGGGCGGTGAGGAGAAGATGAAGTATGTCAAGGTGGAGGAAAAAGTGCAGGCATTGCAGCCTGCCATTGGTGCAAGAGGTAGGTGAGGTGAGGTCCACAAGTATAGGTGTGTGTGCCTCTGCGTGTGCGATTTTCGAACAGTGGCCCGGAATGTTGAATAGAAGAGGGATGCAAAATCATACTGAGTGATGGTGAAGAGAGCATTGAGAGCAGAACGGATACCTTTCGTGATGTAGTAATGCCCGGGTGCTGAATAGAAGTGAGTGAAGAAGTAGCGTGTGATCAATGCTTCTCTGCTTCCACCTTCCAAAACCTTTTTGCAATCATATCCCCTCCTGTTGGGTTTGCACTGTGAAAGGAATGAAAGGAGATGTGGTGAATCATCGGAAGGAGGCTGAATAGAGAGAGCAGGGAGCCCCATGTACTGTGAGACCAAATTGGGTGTGAGAAGCTGCTTGGAGCCCATGAACTCAAAAGTGTATGGAGGCACTGGAGCTCTGAGAGTGGAAAAGAACCCCCCGCTACTGTCTTGATTGCGGTGGCTCTCCATCCGAGATGATAGTGATGTCCGGACCAAGATGGGGATTGATGAAGTAGGCCCTGCTAATGAAGTCGGCCCTACCGATGAAGTTGGCCTTGCTGATGAAGTTAGCTTTGCTGATGAAATTGGCCTAGCTGATGTAGTCGGCCTTGCTGTAGAGGCTGTAGGCATGGGTGAGGTCATGTGCACTGCAGAGGCTGCCTGAGACGTCATGGCCGTATAGAAAGGGGTGAAGAGCTTATCTCTGGGCAACCGTGGCTTATACTTGGGCTTCTTCTCGAGCATGAAGAAGAAACAAGAGGTGAAGTAGAAGCTGATGACGAAGCAAGAAGGGGAGCTGATGACAAAGCAGGAAGGTGAGTGATGACAAGGCAAGAAAGGAAGCAAGAAGGGAAGCGGAGCTGATGACGAGGCAAGAAGGAAAGGAAAGGAAGGGGCGCTGATGACGAGGCAAGAAGGGAAGCAGGAAAGGAAGGGGAGCTGATGTCGAAGCAGGAGGTGAGCTGATGAAGAGGCTAGAAAGGAAGCAGGAAAGGAAGGGGAAGCTGATGACGAAGCAAGAAGGAAAGGAAAGGAAGGGGCGCTGATGACGAGGCAAGAAGGGAAGCAGGAAAGGAAGGGGAGCTGATGTCGAAGCAGGAGGTGAGCTGATGACGAGGCTAGAAAGGAAGCAGGAAAGGAAGGGGGAGCTGATGACGAAGTAGAAGGTGAGATGATGAGAGGAAGGGGAGCTGAAGCAGGAAGGTGAGCTGATGACGAGGAAGGTGAGCTTATGACGAGGAAGGGGAGCTGCTGTCGAGGTGTTCGCAAGGCCTGCTGAGAGATAACGAGAGAGTGGGGTGGGTGATAACAAGAGGGGGAGCTGATGGCGATGAGAAGGGGAGCTGATGGAGAAGCACGAAGTAGAGCAGAGAAGGGCAGATCAGAAGAAGGAGCTGAGTTCGAGAGGACAGCAAGGTGGCAATTTGCAGCAGGCTGTCCAAGAGGTAAAAGCGCTCCAAGGACCCTCCCAGGCTGCCCACGAGGAAGAGGCGATTTGCTGCAGGCTGCCAAGGAAAGTGAGGCGCAACTGGAAGAAGGGCTGCCGGGAGAGATGCGATCAAAGACAGAGTGCTGCTGGGAGTGATGCGATCCAAGAAGAGGGTGCGAGATGGGCTGCAAGGAGATTGCGCTGCAGAGATTTCGTTGATGGAGGGAGATGCTGCAGGAAAATTCGTTGATGGAGGAAGGGCTGCTATTGTTGATGGAGGGGGGGGCTGCAGGAGAATTCGCTGATGGAGGGGAGGGGGGGCTGCTATCATTGATGGAAGGGGGCTGCAGGAGAATTCGCTGATGGAGGGAGAGGGGGCTGCTATCGTTGATGGAAGGGGGCTAAAGGAGAATTCGCTGATGGAGGGAGAGGGGGTTGCTATCGTTGATGGAAGGGGGCTGCAGGAGAATTCACTGATGGAGGGAGGGGGGGCTGCTATCGTTGATGGAAGGAGGCTGCAGGAGAATTCGCTGATGGAGGGGAGGGAGCTGCTATCGTTGATGGAAGGGGGCTGCAGGGGAATTCGCTGATAGAGGGGAGGGAGCTGCGTATGGTTTCGTTGGAGGGGGGGGCCAGCCACAAATACACAACCAAAGAGAGCCAAATTTAGGAAGGTAAGCAAAAAATAGCATGAGTGGGCTGTAAGATGCAATGGATGAGCTGATCCCAAGGATCCACGCTGAGTTTAGCCAAATGCTAAATATAGCACTGGTCGGAATTGGGAGGTGAGATGAAGGACCTACGCTGAATTTGGTGGCTAAATATAGCCCTATTGGGAGGTGGTAGGTGAGAGAAAAAGCGGTGTGGGCAAGAGGAAATATTTGAATGAAAACGGTGGGAAAAACCTGAATTTGAATTTTATTTTCTCCTGTATAGGCCAGTGGACGAGTGTGTCATAGGGGTGAATGAGGCTAAAGGAGGGATGAACAAGGGTGAACCAAGGATGAACAAGGGATGACATTGGTGTGCCCATGGGTGACCTAGGAGTGAACAGGGGTGACCTAGAGGTGAACATGGGTGACAGAGAGGTGAACATGGGGAGGTGACATAGGAGTGAACAGGGGTGACCTAGGAGTGAACAGGGGTGACCTGGAGGTGAACATGGATGACCTAGAGGTGAACATGAGTGACAGAGAGGTGAACACTGGGAGATGAAATAGGAGTGAACAGGGGTGACCTAGGAGTGAACAGGGGTGACCTGGAGGTGAACATGGGTGACAGAGAGGTGAACATGGGGAGATGACATAGGAGTGAACAGGGGTGACCTAGGAGTGAACAGGGGTGACCTAGAGGTGAACATGGGTGACAGAGAGGTGAACATGGGGAGGTGACATAGAAGTGAACAGGGGTGACCTAGGAGTGAACAGGGGTGACCTAGGAGTGAACAGGGGTGACAGAGAGGTGAACATGGGGAGGTGACATAGGAGTGAACAGGGGTGACCTAGGAGTGAACAGGGGTGACCTAGGAGTGAACAGGGGTGACCTGGAGGTGAACATAGGTGACAGAGAGGTGAACCTGGGGAGGTGACATAGAATTGAACAGGGGTGACCTAGGAGTGAACAGGGGTGACTTGGAGGACTTTGAAATTTAGAGAGCTTGGTAGTGACGATAAGCAGGTCTCTCATGGTTAAGTATAAGCTACATGTGGTTTTTCAACTACATGGGTGTGAAAATTATTTTGAAATTTCTTTGGATAGAGCCTTAATTAATAGAGCCTCATAGCCGAAGCCAGTGCTTTTGTGTAGTCATGCACTCTTGTCAATATTGGATTGTGTTGACCAAGTCCCTATGTTGCCTAGCCATCCTAATTTGCATCTTATTGAAGAAAGTCTCCTCAAGTACCCAATCAATTTGGATGGGGATTGAGCTGTGAGGCTAAGGTCAGGCCTTTAAATTGAACCCAATGGGGTTCAAGTCGAGAGGAGGCCATGCAAGGAATGACTTGAGTGTTTGAGGGTTTTGCAATTCATTTCATGCCAAATCTATATTGGCATTCTCTCTCTAGAACTTCATGCTCTCTCTACACAAGAGGTGAACATGGGGAGGTGACCTAGAAGTGAACAGGGGTGATCTAGGAGTGAACAGGGGTGACCTGGAGGTGAACATAGATGACAGAGAGGTGAACATGGGGAGGTGACATAGAAATGAACAGGGGTGACCTAGGAGTGAACAGGGGTGACCTAGGAGTGAACAGGGGTGACTTGGAGGTGAACAGGGGTGACAGAGAGGTGAACATGGGGAGGTGACATAGGAGTGAACAGGGGTGACCTAGGAGTGAACAGGGGTGACTTGGAGATGAACATGGGTGACAGAGAGGTGAACATGGGGAAATGACATAGAAGTGAACAGGGGTGACCTAGGAGTGAACAGGGGTGACCTAGGAGTGAACAGGGGTGACAGAGAGGTGAACATGGGGAGGTGACATAGGAGTGAACAGGGATGACCTGGGAGTGAACAGGGGTGACCTGGAGGTGAACATAGGTGACAGAGAGGTGAACCTGGGGAGGTGACCTAGGAGTGAAAGGGGTGACCTAGGAGTGAACATGGGTGACAAAGAGGTGAACATGGAAAGGTGACATAGAAGTGAACAGGGGTGACCTAGGAGTGAACAGGGGTGACCTCGAGGTGAACATAGGTGAGAGAGAGGTGAACATGGGGAGGTGACCTAGAAGTGAACAGAGAGGTGAACATGGGGAGGTGACCTAGAAGTGAACAGGGGTGACCTAGGAGTGAACAGGGGTGACTTGGAGGTGAACATGGGTGACCTGGAGGTGAACATGGGGAGGTGACATGGAAGTGAACAGGGGTGACCTAGGAGTGAACAGGGGTGACCTGGAGGTGAACATAGGTGACAGAGAGGTGAAGATGGGGAGGTGACCTAGAAGTGAACATGGGTGACCTAGGAGTGAACAGGGGTGACTTCGAGGTGAACATGGGGAGGTGACATAGAAGTGAACAGGGGTGACCTAGGAGTGAACACGGGTGACCTAGGAGTGAACATGGGTGACAGAGAGGTGAACATGGGGAGGTGACATAGAAGTGAACAGGGGTGACCTAGGAGTGAACAGGGGTGACCTAGGATGAACAGGGGTGACCTGGAGGTGAACATAGGTGACAGAGAGGTGAACCTGGGGAGGTGACATAGAAGTGAACAGGGGTGACCTAGGAGTGAACAGGGGTGACTTGGAGGTGAACATGGGTGACCTGGAGGTGAACATAGGTGACAAAGAGGTGAACCTAGGGAGGTGACATAGAAGCGAACAGGGGTGACCTAGGAGTGAACAGGGGTGACTTGGAGGTGAACATGGGTGACCTGGAGGTGAACATGGGGAGGTGACATAGAAGTGAACAAGGGTGACCTAGAAGTGAACAGGGGTGACCTAGGAGTGAACATGGGTGACAGAGAGGTGAACATGGGGAGGTGACATAGAAGTGAACAGGGGTGACCTAGGAGTGAACAGGGGTGACTTGAGGTGAACATGGGTGACTTGGAGGTGAACATAGGTGACAGAGAGGTGAACCTGGGGAGGTGACATAGAAGTGAACAGGGGTGACCTAGGAGTGAACAGGGGTGACTTGGAGGTGAACATGGGTGACCTGAACATAGGGGACAGAGAGGTGAACTTGGGGAGGTGACATAGAAGTAAACAGGGGTGACCTAGGAGTGAACAGGGGTGACTTGGAGGTGAACATGGGTGACCTGGAGGTGAACATAGGTGACAGAGAGGTGAACCTGGGGAGGTGACATAGAAGTGAACAGGGGTGACCTAGGAGTGAACAGGGGTGACCTAGGAGTGAATAGGGGTGACTTGGAGGTGAACATGGGTGACTTGGAGGTGAACATGGGTGACCTGGAGGTTAACATGGGGAAGTGACATAGAAGTGAACAGGGGTGACCTAGGAGTGAACAGGGGTGACAGAGAGGTGAACATGGGGAGGTGACATAAGAGTGAATAGGGGTGACCTAGGAGTGAACAGGGGTGACCTGGAGGTGAACATAGGTGACAGAGAGGTGAACCTGGGGAGGTGACATAGAAGTGAACAGGGGTGACCTAGGAGTGAACAGGGGTGACTTGGAGGTGAACATGGGTGACCTAGAGGTGAACATAGGTGACAGAGAGGTGAACTTGGGGAGGTGACATAGAAGTGAACAGGGGTGACCTAGGAGTGAACAGGGGTGACTTGGAGGTGAACATGGGTGACCTGGAGGTGAACATAGGTGACAGAGAGGTGAACCTGGGGAGGTGACATAGAAGTGAACAGGGGTGACCTAGGAGTGAACAGGGGTGACAGAGAGGTGAACATCGGTGACAGAGAGGTGAACATGGGGAGGTGACATAGAAGTGAACAGGGGTGACCTAGGAGTGAACAGGGTGACCTAGAGGTGAACATGGGTGAACAGAGGTTCAACCTGAGTGACAGGGGTGAAGAGGGATTAAGGAGAAGTGTGTGCCAGAGAAGGCAAGGGCTGTTTCCGTCTTGCCAGAGAAGGAGAAACTCAGTTTTTATTGGTCTCCCACCAAAGAGTGCAACTCGGCAGAGAGTAGAAGCTTGACAGGGTTAGGAAAGGGAATACATTGTTGTTGTTTTTTTTTAAATAAATAAAAATTCAACTAATAGGAATGGAAATCCTTATCCAAAGAGAGAGAGTCAATGTGGATGATACTTCTTTACCCGTGATGTGGATGATACTTCTTTACCCGTGAGCCATTTACAGGTGCTGGTAACTTCTTGCCCTCCAAGGTGGCCAAATAAACCCCTCCACTGGGAATAATCCTTGTGATAAAGAAGGGCCCTGTCCAGCCATTGACAAATTTGGGTTTATGGTTCAGGAACTTACTGGAATATAACAAGACCAAGCTGCCAACTTGGAATTCCCTCTTCCTGAGATTTCTGTCATGCCATGCTTTCTGCCTTCTTTGCCAGACTTCCTGAGCAAGGATCGCTTCACGACGATGTTCATCCAAGGCTTCAAGATCCCATAATCTCTCAAGTGTGCATGCCTCCAAATTATCATCCATCTCTGCCATGACCCTAGTGGTCTTCATGTGGAACTCATAGGGCATAACCGCCTCCAAGCTGTAAACTAGCTGGAATGGTGAATACCCAGTGCTAGCCTTGTATGCTGTTCTATAAGCAAAAAGAGCGGCTGGTAGTAGAATATCCCAATCTGCCAAGGAATGAAGGCATAACCGAGCCACAATATGAGACATGGTCCGATTGGAGCTCTTGGCCAAACCATTGGCTCGAGGGTAGTATGAACTAGAGGTCTTGTGAACAATTTGCAGTTGGGTGATAAGGTCAGTAATGACATCATTGAGAAAGTGGGTACCTCTGTCACTCATCAATTCCACAGGACATCCAAACCTAGAAATGATTTGATCATACAAGAATGAGGCCACAACTTGAGCAGTGCAGGTCTTCGCTGCCTTAGCCTCCACCCATTTAGTGCCATAATCAGTAGCAATCAGAGCATACTTGTTCCCTCTTCGAGTTGCAGGAGAGATGGGTCCAACAAAATCCAATCCCCATCTATAGAAGGGTGGTACAGGGCTGGATGGCTGAAGGGGAAGGTCGGGTAGGCTTTGGCCCCCCTCTTTGACATGAATCACAGCGGCACACATAAGCATAGCAGTCTTGGAATAGCTTTGGCCACCACAACCCAGAGCGCATTATCTTTCTAGCAGTGGCCTCTGGTGCCATATGACCTCCCCCCATTCCTGAGTGAGCCTCCTGAAGAATGGCTTGTGTTTCATGAGGGAGCACACACCTCCTTAAAATGTGGTCCTTCCCCAACTTGTACAGCTGACCCGCGATCAGTTTGAAAGGAGCAGCCTGAACAATCTGCCTCCGCTTTGTGCTGGAGTTAACCCTTTGGGGAACTCCCCTGTAGACAACAAGTGTACAATGTTTGCATACCATGGGGGAAAGCAGTCCACAGCAAACAGGCAGTCATCTTTTGGTACTGTGGCACCGACACGGAAGAGGCCCACATCTGGGAGGTCATCATCAACTCTTATGGCTGCTTCACCTGAAGAGATCCTTGACAAGTGGTCTGCTGGTTGATGCAATCGGCCTGCTCTCACTAGGATGTCAAAGTCAAATTGAAATAGAAGAATCCACCTGCTCACTCTCCCCCCAAGCGTTGGTTTGTTCAGTAAGTACTTGAGAGCTTGATGATCAGTAATGATGATAAACTTACTGCCCAAGAGATAGTGCCGATACTTTGTCATGGCATAGACCATGCCCAAGCCCTCGCGTTCAGTGGTGCTATAGTTTCTTTCTGCTCCATTGAGTTGTCTGCTTGCGAAGTACACAGGTAGGTCGAGTTTGTGCTCTTCATCTGGTTGGGCCAATATCGCCCCAATCGCCAGCCCACTTGCATCTACATGCACATGAAAAATGACATCCCATTGAGGTTGCCGCAAGATGGGTGCCTTTACTAGACGATCCTTGAGGTTGTCAAACGCCAGTTGTTGAGGTGCCGACCAGTTGAAGGACTGCTCTTGCCGAAGGAGTTCCGTCAACGCCACCGCTATGTCGGCATAGGACCTGATGAATCTTCTATAATAACCCACACGTCCAAAAAAAGACCTGACTTCTCTGGGTGTGCGAGGAATAGGCAAGGTCAATATCACTTCCACCTTTGCTGGGTCCGTGGTCATTCCCTCAGCCGACACGATGTGGCCAAGGAGAACCCCTTGCAAGGCGAGGAAGAAACATTTGTCCGGATTCAAGCACAACCTAGCTTCTCTGCACTTATCAAAAACCCACCTCAACTTACTCATGTGATCAGTCTGAATAGCAGGTTCAAGGTGAGAAGCATTCTTACCATTGAACACACAGAAGTCATCCAAGAATACCTCAAGGAACTTTCCGATGTTCTCTTGGAAGAGTTTGGTGACAAGACGTTGAAACGTGGTCGGTGCATTGCATAGACCAAAAGGCATCATCCGGTAAGCATAAGTTCCCCATTGGGTGACGAAGGTAGTCTTTAACTGATCTTGCTCTCGCACCCGAACCTGGTTATACCCACTGTATCCATCCATGAAGGAGTAGAGAGCATGACCAGCTACGGTTTCTAGCACCCTGTCAGTGAAGGGGAGAGGAAACCTATCCCGATATGTGGCGGTATTCAAACTCCTATAGTCGACACAAACTCGGAGTTTTCCAGTCTCTCTTTTGGGCACCACTACGATGCCACTAAGCCATTAGGAGTAGTCAACAGGGCAGATCAACCCTGCTTGCTCCATCTTTTGAATATCAGCATGGACAGCCTTGCCATAGTTAGGATTCATGCGATATGGTCCCCTGATCACCGGCTCTGCTTCCAGATATAGATCGATGCGATGTTCCATGAACTCAGTGGGTACTCCCTTTAAATCCTTATATGACCAGGCAAAGACATCAACATACTCTTGAAAAAAATCAGACAATGCAGCAAGGAGATAGTCATGTTCCCAGACCCAACTGGCTACCTTAAGATGTCGTGGTTGGTCTTCTGTCCCAATGTTAAGATACCTCCAATCCCTGGCATGGTCAACCTGAGGTATGCTTCCTGATGTGGAGTTGTTCGGTTCTTCTACTCCCACTGCTGGGTGCGCAGGAGAATCATCCAGAGAAAAATCCCCCACTACTACTTCCATCCAAGAGCTCGGATAGGACGGTTGGGTGTGTTCTGGAAATGGTTGAAATGTAGAGGCAGCACTTGGGCCCATTCTCTTCTTTCCTTTTTGTGCTTGCTTGAGCATTCCTCTGTATGGTAGTCCAACCACCTCGTATGTAGTTTCGGGAACCTCCTGTGTCGTTGGGGGGTCAGCTTCTGACATATATAAGTCAAGTAGAACAAGGTCCGCGACATCTTCTTCTCCCTGTATGCCCACAGGGCTTGCCTTGAAGGTCTGAAGTTCCAGACTCCAGTGTGAATGTGGACGGCTCCTTCAAGTTGTCCGGTCTCTTGACCCCTCCTAGGTTGGTCAGGTTGCACAATGGATTCAATAACCCTTCCAAGAGTCATTTCCGGCACCGCCTGCCTTTGAATGACATCAGTAAGTAGGTGGTCATCCTCTTCTTCTGCAGATCCATGAGTGTCTTCTCCAATACCATCATTGTGCTCAGCCAGCCCATGATCTATGTGGTCATCTTCTTCTTCCATAGATTCATGAGTGTTCTCTTCAGTACCATCATTATGCTCCGCCAGCTCATCATCTTCTTGCATAGCATCCTCTTCCTCCTCTGTTGTGACCCCATGGTCATTTTCTTGGTGTGAGGCATCCATGTCGTGTGCCTCCATTGCTTCCATTGCTGCTTCATGGTCTTGTCCTTGAGTCACCCTGGTGGCCTCCCCACCACTTGGTCTGGTACTTGCGGACATCATTCGCTGATACATGTGGGGATTATTAAGAAGACCAAAAGGCATCCGTTCATACATGAGATCAGCCAAACCAGGTGGTGGAGAGGCTTCCTGGCTCACCTCTTGTGCATTCCGTGAAGTACCAAGATGGGCTTCAGGATCCTCTTCTGGACACAACTCCACCATGTTGATGGCTAAGGATCCCAGGGCCCCCATCCAATCCAAGATGACAGCTTCTTCCTCATCTGGTCCAGCATGTTCCAACAAGTACGTCAAGCTCTCACCATCATCTCGTGCTGCTGTTACATAGGTTTCACCTTGGAAGGGTGAGTCCTCCACATAGGCCAACTCTTTTTTCTGTACGGGCCAATCCCCAAGTGCCCATCGCTCCTCTTCCACCCCTTCTTCTTCTTCAAAATCCTCTTCCCCAAGTTCCACAGGTCGGTGACGGGCCCTTCCAGTAACCATGTCTATTTCTAAGGATGCGGATCCCAAAGGCAGTCGAACTTCATCACTTGACCAATCTTTAATGGCCTTTGCTGAGCGTAACCATGGTCTACCAAGAAGTAGAGGATAAGTCTGCTCACCCTCCGCCATATTAAGTACAATAAAATTGGACAGGAATGTAACTCCCCCAATCTTCATGTGAACACCTTTGACAGCCCCCATAGGCTTTTGCATTGATCCGCCATGCGTACTTGAAAATGTACGTCAGTTGTCAATTTCAAACCCAGTTGTTGAAGAGTACCTCTCGGCATGATGTTTACTACTGCCCCACCATCCAAGAAAACATCTTTCAGCTCCACCCCATTGATCTCCACTGCGAGCTTGGGACTTTGTTCACATGTGAGAGCAGCATAGGCTGAGCAATTGTCTAGTGTTACTCCATCTTGAACTGTTATTGCCTCTGTGCGCCCTGAATAGATCCCCTTTGGCACCCTCCTGGCATGTGATTCGAAAATGCAATAGTCTGATGCTTGATATGTGGAGACAATTGACAGAGTTGTCGTAAGGTGATATTGGGCCTAAAATCCATCAAGTCATCCATCAAAGAATAGCGCTGGACAGTAGCAACAGCCTTTTGTGCCTTCATCTGCCGAGCTTCTGGCCGAGGGTCGAAGCTCACGCGAGGGAGAGGAGGTGCCTCTGGATTCTCAATCAATATTTCCTGTGGTGACTCTCCCATCACCCATTTCCCCTTTTCTTGGGCACTACTAGGCTTCACCCCTTTTTCCTTCTCTTGCTTCATTGTGCTTCCTGAGTGGAAAGTGGATGGGCCTGCCTGCGACTCCTCACGTTTTTGCCCTAAAGTTGTCACTTCCGTTGCAAACCTCACTATTCTGGACTTGCGGGAAGGGAACTGAGGTGTGACGCCTTCATCTTCAGAACTAGATTGAAGATCTTTGGTGACACTCCTGACCACCTCCTGGTACCTTGAAGGCATAGATTGCTCACTTGGAGCTGAGGTAGTTTTAGAGCTATTGATAGGTCTTGATGGCTGTGGGGCCCTTCAGGTCCTTTCTAATCCAGTTACGGAAGAGGACAAGGGTGATGCAGTCCTGTGCCCACTGTCCACCTTGGAGGAAGGAGGTGGGGATGCTCCTCTAGTGACTGAGCTGGTATTAGTTGGTGATGAGGCCTCCGATATTGATGTTGAGTCATCCTTACTACTGTCACCCTTCATTTGTGACCTAGTCACAACTCCCAACACTGCACCAATCAAATGGGGTTTGTCACCCTCCCCCGCCACTACTACATCATGTTGACTTGCGATGTTGATTCCCTTCTGCCATTGGGACAATCTCTGGTGTAGTGGTCATTTGTGTTGCACTATGTACAAGAGGGTCCCCTGAATGGTTGTGTACAATCATCTTGGTAATGGCCGTACTCGCCACATCTATAGCACATGATGGGCCTGCGAAAGTTGGTACCTCTGCCTCCACGTCCACCTCGGAACCCACCCCGTCGACCGCGGATATAAGGGGGTCCATATCCACCCCCTGACATAGGTGGTTGATACTGTGTATAGTAGGGCGGAGGATAGAAGTATGGAGCCCCGAATTCACTAGGAGTAGGAGCTTGGAGCAAAGGAGGATTAGGACATAGTGGAGGTGGAATGATAGGATGGGTGGGTGGTTCAGGTGCCTTCACAGGGGCTGAAGCTAGGGGTATTGGCCCTGAAGTGGTCGGTGCAGCTTTGTTGATTGTAGCCACCAGTGGTTCTCCAATTGGATACTCCGGTAGAAGCTTCCTCAACCCCTTAAGATACCTACACTCGGAGGCATCATGTCCATGAATTTCACAAAATGTGCAAAAGGAGGTCGGGGTGGGTACCTTACGCTTCTATGGACATTCCCAGTAGCCATGGCCAGAACCCTTGCAGTGGGTGCACCAGAGACCACTTCTTATCTGAGCTTCAAAGGGTGACGGTCCATCCACTTTTGTTCTGTCTTTCAGACCTTCTTTGATTTTTTCTAATTCCTTCTTGAGTTGTTGCCATGCCTGTGAGCCCTCTTCTCTCGGAAGTTGGGCGGTCTGGGCGGGTGTTGAGGCGAAACTTAACTGGGACCGTTCCATCTTCACCGCTTCCCTCAGAAATTCTTGTAGTGGGGCATGCTCAGGAAGTTTGTCAACCAGCCTCATAGCAATGGTGGAGGGTAAAGCCTTCAAAAACCACCCCTTCATGATGGCGTCATTGGGTGGCACCGACATCTTTGCCGCCAAGACCCTCATCCTTGTGTACATCTCAGAGATGCTCTCTCCAGGCTTCATGGTGTCAGTGGATAACTCTTGGACAATCATGTGTTCCAGTGGTCCGGAGGAAATTGACTGTACCATACATCCGCGGCATCCTCCAATGACGAGGGAAAGATGTGAAGGAACGCATGCTCATTCTCCACACCTTTAGCTCTACATGCTGTGAGGAACTTCCTCACAGAACTTTTGAGTCTTCACGTGGACCTTGTTGAGTAGCTCGAGAAGTCTAGCTCTGTCTGGAGGACTGAGAACGGCCATCCCCACCCGAGAGGTTGGAGAGGATGCAAGAGTTGGAGGGAGTCCCGATGGGGCTGTAATGAGTGTTGGTGCTCCCAAGGAGGAGACCACCCCAACAACTCCTCCTGTGGAGGACCACAATGGAGAAGTCACTACTGATGTAGTCATAGAGGAAGTGTACCTAGATGGTAGGGCGTAAGTGGGGGGTCTCAGTGTTGCAGAGGGAAAGGGTGAGAACATGGAAGATGTGGGGGTGAAAGAGGATGGGAGAGCATTTGGGAAAGAGAGGGACGGAGTTGAAGTCATGGATGAGTAGGCAGAAGGGAAGGAAGGAGGTGGTGGAAAAGGCAACACCGGTGTGGATGGAAAGGGAGATGAAACCATCATGGCAGGTAAAGGCATGGCCGGAGCAAAAGTACCCCCCAATGGAATAGATGTAGAAGAAGGATTAGCTAGGAGCCCAGAGCTATGCATAACAGATGAGGTACCAGCTTGTCCACAAGAGGTTGAGGCGGGAGCAGATGGAGTCACCACTCCGGTAGAAGAGGTGGTTGATAAAGACATCGTTGCAGGAGGAGGAGAGGGGCTACCTTGACCTTGATGAGTCCCTGAGGAGCCCTCGTCCTTAGTACCCTCTTCTTTCACCTGTTCTCCGCTTTGCACTTCTTCTTCTCCGGAGTCCGGATCTGACCACCAGGGTTCCTGTTGATCCAAGTCAATGAGAGAGTCGATGAAGTTACTTGCTCTGGCTACTGCTCCAATGGGCTCACTTTGTGCTCGAGTTGAGGACTTCGCAAACTTACGTCGCACGTAATGCTTCTTGTACCTAGTTTGGTCTGCCGGAAGTCTTTTCTCCACTCTCCTCAAGTACCTCCTAGTTCTCTCACTAGCTCCTTCAAATGTTTCAAAACTACTCCGCATAAGACCTCTCTCTAGGACCCTAGATCACCACTTCACTTGTGCTACTCAACACCAGCAGTGTCCCACCGTGATCGCCATAAACTGTCTGAGGGGGGGGGGGGGGGGGGGGTTCCTAACACTTCCGGAAGTATTACCGGAGGCCTAGGGCCACTGGTGCGAGAAGCGAGTAAGACATGCCATAAGTGTCACTGATGGTACATAGGCGAGTGCTTGTCGATGGTGTCAACTATGTGCAAGCAGTAGATGGTGTCAACTATGTGCAAGCGGTACAAGTGCTGAAGTGATGTGAGCAAGAAGAAGACCAAAGCGGAACAACATCATGAAAGCCAACCCTCGACATGAACGGCAAAGAACTTCAACCACATGACACAGGTCCGTTGTACCAGGTGAGGGGAGAGGAGGGGAGGAGAACACAACGGAAAGAGATTTTAGAGTAGCGAGCAGAGATGGGGAGTAGCATAACTCATTAGAAAGCAAGATGACTGATACACCCCCAGAAGATACACACGAGGCAAGCTCTTGACTCTAGCCTCTCACTCCTTCAATCACGCCTCTCACCCCTTCCAGAATGTCCCTCCCCCTTTCCCTTTTCCCCCTCTTCACCTTCTCCTCCTCTGCTCCACCCCCCACTGCCAATCTCCTCTCCTTCTTCCTATTGGATGTCTTCTTGCACCCTTAGCCATCCTTAGCCATTCCACCGTTTGTGGGCCGCTCTGTCCTTGATGGCTTCCCCAACACTCCAGCCTGTTCTGGGTCAGTGAATCCCGTGCTCCATGTGTTCTCCTGTCTATTCCATGCGCTCCTGACACTAGTTGGTTGCGAGGGTTGGTGCACCACCTATACCTCCTAACTGTTGGACTGCTTCCCATGTCCACCAACAAGTGTATCCCGTGTACCATTGCGCCAGTACTTCCCTCTGATCGACTTTGACCATGGTGAGTCGAGGTTGAGGTTTGGCACTCTTCAGTCATGTATTGCTTCTGTCATACCCAAGTCATGTCCAGGTCAAGTCATGTCCAAGTCATGTCCATGTCAAGTCATGTCCAAGTCATGTCCATGTCAAGTCATGTCCAAGTCTGTTCCAGAGTGACCAAGATGTGAACACGCTGCGACTAGGTATGACCAAGGTCTAACAACTTGGCATGTTGCTAAGGTGACCATGACGTGACCCAGGTGTGACTCTTGGTGGGTCGCCATAAACTTTGAGTACAACAGTGACAGAGAGGTGAACATGGGGAGGTGACATAGGAGTGAACAGGGGTGACCTAGGAGTGAACAGGGGTGACCCGGAGGTGAACATGGGTGACCTAGAGGTGAACATGGGTGACAAAGAGGTGAACATGGGGAGGTGACATAGGAGTGAATAGGGGTGACCTAGGAGTGAACAGGGGTGACCTGGAGATGAACATGGGTGACAGAGAGGTGAACATGGGGAGGTGACGTAGGAGTGAACAGGGATGACCTAGGAGTGAACAGGGGTGACCTGGAGGTGAACATGGGTGAACAGAGGTTCAACCTGGGTGACAGGGGTGAAGAGGGATTAAGGAGAAGTGTGTGCCTTCTGTTCAACCTGGGTGACAGGGGTGAAGAGGGATTAAGGAGAAGTGTGTGCCAGAGAAGGCAAGGGCTGTTTCCATCTTGCCAGAGAAGGCAAGGGCTGTTTCCATCTTACCAGTGGTTCTCCAATTGGATACTTCGGTAGAAGCTTCCTCAACCCCTTAAGATACCTACACTCGGAGGCATCATGTCCATGAATTTCACAAAATGTGCAAAAGGAGGTCGGGGTGGGTACCTTACGCTTCGATGGACATTCCCAGTAGCCATGGCCAAAACCCTTGCAGTGGGTGCACCAGAGACCACTTCTTATTATCTGAGCTTCAAAGGGTGACGGTCCATCCACTTTTGTTCTGTCTTTCAGATCTTCTTTGATTTCTTCTAATTCATTCTTGAGTTGCTTCCATGCCTGTCAGCCCTCTTCTCTCGGAAGTTGGGCGGTCTGGGCAGGTGTTGAGGCAAAACTTAACTGGGACCGTTCCATCTTCACCGCTTCTCTCAGGAATTCTTGTAGTGAGGCATGCTCAGGGAGTTTGTCAATCAGCCTTATAGCAATGGTGGAGGGTAAAGCCTTCAAAAACCACCCCTTCATGATGGCGTCATTGGGTGACACCGACATCTTCGCGGCCAGGACCCTCATCCTTGTGTACATCTCCGAACTTTCGCCAGGCTTCATGGTATCAATGGATAACTCTTGGACAATCATGTGTTCGAATTTTTCCAACTTGAAAGTGCGTAAGAATTCCTCCCTTAGGTCTGTCCACGTCTGGAAGTGGTCAGGGGGAAATTGACTGTACCATACATCGGCGGCATCCTCCAATGACGAGGGGAAGATTTGAAGGAACGCATGCTCATTCTCCACACCTTTAGCTCTACATGCTGTGAGGAATTTCCTCACATGAGCTTCCACATCCTCATGGAGGTGGCCTTTGAACTTTTGAGTCTTCACGTGGACCTTGTTGAGTAGCTCGAGAAGTCTAGCTCTGTTTGCAGGACTGAGAACAGCCATCCCTTCCCGAGAGGCTGAAGCAGATGCAAGAGTTGGAGGGAGTCGTGATGGAGCGATAATGAGTGTGGGTGCTCTAGAGGAGGAGACTACACCGATAATACCTCCTGTGGAAGACCACAATGGGGAAGTCACTACTGATGTAGCCATTGAGGAAGTGTACACAGATGGTCCTGCATACACGGAGGGTCTCGGTGTTGCAGAGGGAAAGGGTGCGAACATAGAAGACGTGGGGGTTAAAGAGGATGAGAGAGCATTTGGAAAAGAGAGGGACGGAATTGAAGTCATGGATGAGTAGGCAGCACGGAAGGGGGGGGGTGGTGGAAAAGGCAGTATCGGTGTGGATGGAAAGGGAGATGAAACGATCATGGCAGGTAAAGGTATGGCCGGAGTAAAAGTACCCCCCAGTGGGATACATGTGGAAGAAGGATTAGCTAGGAGCCCGGAGCTATGCATAATAGATGAGGTAGCAGCTTGTCCAGACGAGGCAGGAGCAGATGGAGCAAATGGAGTCACCACTCCGGCAGAAGAGGTGGTTGATGAGGACATCATTACAAGAGGAGAGGGGCTGCCTTGACCTTGATGAATCCCTGAGGAGCCCTCGTCCTTCGTAACCTCTTCTTTCACCTATTCTCCGCTTTGCACTTCTTCTCTGGAGTTCGGATCTGACCACCAGGGTTCCTGTTGATCCAAGTCAATGAGAGTGTCGATGAAGTTACTTGCTCTGGCTACTGCTCCAATGGGCTCACTTTGTGCTCGAGTTGAGGACTTCGCAAACTTACGTCGCACGTGATGCTTCTTGTACCGCGTTTGGTCTGCCGGAAGTCTTTTCTCCACTCTCCTCAAGTACCTCCTAGCTAGCTCCTTCAAATGTTTCAGAACTACTCGGCATAAGACCTCTCTCTAGGACCCTGGATCACCACTTCACTTGTGCTACTCATCACCAGCAGTGTCCCACCGTGATCGCCATAAACTGTCTGAGGGGGGGGGGGTCCTAACACTTCCGGAAGTATTACCGGAGGCCTAGGGCCACTGGTGCGAGAAGCAAGTAAGACATGCCATAGGTGTCACTGATGGTACGTAGGCGAGTGCTAGTCGATGGTGTCAACTATGTGGAAGCGGTACAAGTACTGAAGTGATGTGAGCAAGAAGAAGACCAAAGCGGAACAACATCATAAAAGCCAACCCTCGACATGAACGGAAAAGAACTTCAACCACATGACACAGGTCCGTTGTACCAGGTGAAGGGAGAGAAGGGGAGGAGAACACAATGGAAAGAGATTTTAAAGTAGCGAGCAGAGATGGGGAGTAGCATAATTCATTAGAAAGCAAGATGACTGATACACCAGGAGAAGATACACACGAGGCAAACTCTTGACTCTAGCCTCTCACTCCTTCACTCACACCTCCCGCTCCTCTCGAATGTCCCCCCTTTTTCCCGTTTCCCCCTCTTCACCTTCTCCTCCTCTACTCCCCCCCCCCGCTGCCAATCTCCTTTCCTTCTTCCTATTGGATGTCGTCTTGCATCCTTAGCCATCCTTAGCCATTCCACCATTTGTGGGCCGCTCCGCCCTTGATGGCTTCCGCAACACTCCAGCCTGTTCTGGGTCAGTGAATCTCGTGCTCCATGTGTTCTCCTGTCTATTCCATGCGCTCCTGACACTAGTTGGTTGCGAGGGTTGGTGCACCACCTATATCTCTTAACTGTTGGACTACTTTCCATGTGCACCAACGAATACCGCCTGTGCGCCTGTGCACTCTGCTGGACTACTTCCCATGTGCACCAACAGGTGTACCCCGTGCACCATTGCGCCAATACTTCCCTCTACTTCCCTCTGATCAACTTTGACCATGGTGGGTCGAGGTTGAGATTTGGCACTCTTCAATCATGTATTGCTTCCGTCATACCCAAGTCATGTCTAGGTCAAGTCATGTCCAAGTCATGTCCATGTCAAGTCATGTCCAAGTCATGTCCATGTCATGTCAAGTCATGTCCAAGTCATGTCCATGTCAAGTCATGTCCATGTTTGTTCCAGAGTGACCAAGATGTGAACATATGTGAACACGATGCGACTAGGTATGACCAAGGTCTAACAACTTGGCATGTTGCTAAGGTGACCATGATGTGACCCAAGTGTGACTCTTGGTGGGAGTCCCGGAGACTTTGAGTACAACAAGTGACATGACCCACACGCTAGATTTCTCTAGATTTGAAGCAAGAGCACATCATCAAGGGATACCTCCATTGCAGTCTACTACTTCCCCCGGAGACCTCACATTTTGCCCAAGAGCTATGAGAGGAGGGGGAGCCATCCTCATTTGCTGTCTTATATGCAGACTTGATGGACTTTTCAAGTCACAGGGAGTTCTCCTTATTAGAGACTTCAATGCCAGGATTGCCGACTGCCAGGTATTGATTATTGATACTCACCACAACCCGATTATGTCGCCAGACATTGATTTAGATGAGGTAGGTATCTCCCTAGTTTTTGTAGACCAATGATACGCGATCGCTTCATATGGGCATACCTTCATAGAAATGGGAAGGATGCATTATCCGTCAGCTACAATAGTTTAGAGAGATGGCCCTCTTCTGGTGGGCTCACTTGTTTTCAACATGGAGGGAGTGAAGTTAACTATCTCATGGGATCCTCTGCCTTCGCTTGTCACATCATAGACTTCTTTATCCCCCCACCCCCACCTAGAGCGAGCCCTACATACCTATTCTTCAACCTATCCATCCCAAATCCCACCACTGAGCACACCCGATTCCACTTACACCACTTTCTAGGAGATTCACTTTGATCATCAACTAGCACCTGCTTGTGCAGCCCGCCTCTCTACTATGCTTGAATATCTCGATGACCCACTACAGGAAAAAGCTACTCATTGGATTGGTCTCCTACAATAGCTAGTATGATGATGAGTGCAAGGCCTTAGTGCCGTCGGCTCAAACTCAAAGAAACACTTTCCAACTGAGGCAGATAACAAATGAGGGTATCACCAACTCGTCCATTAGAAGAAGAGAGGGTTTATTTGTTAAAATGAGAAAAAATTACTACACATTCTTTAAGTAACATCTCCAAGGACTTCTAACAAAAGTTTCTCGAGCGGAGTGAAGTAGCATGTAGAACAAACTTTTGGACCAACTTCTGTCAGACTCTTCTAGTAGTTGATCATTGGTGTAAAGGAGGTGACTTGAATGCGTTAGAGATTACAGACAATGGGAGGGGACAAGGAGAGGCAGACATTCTTAGAGGAGAGGAGAAGGCGGTTTGGGAGGAGCTCATTTTTTATATCAGAGGACAAGATCCCTAGCATCGAGCTGAGTTTGGCCTCTCTCTAGAATCTGATCTTTTCTCTAGACAGGACAGACATGTGGATGCCCGTAGGTACTCAAGGCTAAACCGGTTCTATGCGGATGAGGCGGCATGCAACAGAGGAGGGATAATGGGCATTGTTTCAGGTACTGCCACATTGTATAGCACACTTCATTTGTCTTATGACGGTAGTGGAGGATGGTTTTGCTGTAGATGATTACTATTATTGTTTGATGTGACTATATATGATACAGTTTTCTGTTTCTATATGGGTGTGGATGCTCGGTTAGTAGCTCCACCCCTCTAGCTGGACTTGTATCAAGTTTTTTTTACAGCCTCATAGACCCATCGGGCTTCCGAAGACTTTAATAAACTTTCTTTCTTTCTTTCTTTCTCCCACACAGATCACTATGTTGAAGCAACAAAGAGGGGAGCCTTCAACTATGAGGATTCATGGCTTCTTATGCCAAGAAGTCTCTCTTAGAGATCTGAGGACTTGAAGGGTCCACAAACACAAGAGCCAAAGTGGCTTGGGAGACCTTGATTCTTCCGACCCAAGAGGGAGGGCGAAACATTATAAATCCTGATTTTCAGTGCAGACCTTTGCTTTGCAAGCTTGTGGTTAGGGGACTTATGCTAGGCAGGTGACTTGAAAAGATTTCTTTCTTCAATGATTGGGTCTTGCACTCCGTCTTCAGACGGTGGTTGGATGGACAGCGTCAGGTGGATGTTTTCTTTTGCAAACAGTAGGATGCCTTCTTCATCCTTAGGGATGTTGTTATCAAAGCTTGGTAGAGCTTCAAGAACTCATTACGGAGGGTTTCCCCCTTTTTGCAAGATGTGATTGATAGGCAGCCGATTATGTGGGATGATTCTATTTTGGATGAGATTAGTAAACCTCTTGTTGGTGCCTGAGGGTATATGCAGTGGTCCAAGTGGGAAAGAGGTCATGCTTCTGTTTGGGCTCTTGCTAGGTTTTTAAGGATATTCATGAGGAACATAGAATCTAGTTGACTAGTCACCTCATAGGAATGTTAGGAGGATTACTAAGATAGACATTGCTATTGCTTTGGAGTGGGGGCCTCTACAGATGGGAGACAGCATAGACATATCAGGTGGATGAGCACTTTCTTATACGCGCCCCTCTTCAAGTCATAGGTCTCTTGTGAGATAGAAGTGAGGACACTATGATCTTCAATGTGCAGTCTGGTGGCAGATTGGTGAGATCCTCTTATTTTGATATGAGCTTTGATGCACACCTAGAGCTAGTCAAAGTAGCGGGCCCTGATGAGACAATGTTACTTTGCTTTTGTTTGGCATGTAGACCTTCATCTCGGGAGGATCTCCCACTTGGCACTTGGAGACTTTGGATCCATACAAGCATCGCCATGAAGTATCTTCAATGGGATCCAGGTGAATGAGAGCAGATTATAGTAGATAACCACCCGAAGGGTCTTCCTTTGTTGAGTTCGCCATTAGTAATGCCAGAAAATTTCAGATTACTACTAGAGATTGGAGACCTTGCAGATGTCACTATCGAGAGAGTTTTCATTTCATCTTGGAGATGCAAAGATCATTTTGGAGGAGGCTATTCACTCTTCTTCTTTTGGCTTTCCATTTATAGAGGGACTGCAATAAGTCAATGGAGTATTTTTTGGAGCTGATCCCTTGTCCACAGTGGTTATCAACTAATAAGTCTATTCAGCAGTGCCTCTTGGTGTGCATATAGGCCAAAATGATATTCCTCCTTTGTTTATTACTTGGGATTCAGTGGCCTAACTTTCACAGTTATTCCAACCTGCTATAGTTTTCTTATGGTTCCTCAGAACTTGCGATATAGGGTTTTGGGGTTTTCTTAAAAAGGAGGTGATATTCCCTATAGACCAAGTTCCTGACTAGACACACATAGCTTTCCCTTGGTTAAACATTGTTTTATCTCCCTCTTATGCGAATGACAGTTAAGATTCATGTTCTCTCTTAATGCACGAATTCATTAAAGCAACTATGTTTTTGCATAAGAATTAGTTTAGAGACCTTACTGCAAAGCAACAGGGTTTTCTGAGTCCATGTTCTTAGAAACTGGCAGTCCCAATTTTTTTTCAACGTCACCTTGTCGAAACCACTCAGTCAGTAACAATGCCGCCCAACGTTTTGAGAGGAAAAACGGTTTCATCACATTGCTGATGTCAGCACATTTGATAAGAACTTGAATCAAAAGCATTGCATCATCAGTGCTCCTGGGGAGAGGCCTTGCTGGTGTCTTATCTATTTGAGCTCTCCCACTTAAGCTCTCATTAAAGTTATTGGCACCATCTGACAAACCTGCACCGTTTTTGTCTGAACTTTTTGTATAGTACGGAGGAGAACAATCAAAGGGCCTTGAGTCAGAGTTTCTAGCTTTTAACCTCTCCATAACCTTGGAATGCTGCTCCATGTCGGTTGCAAGTATAGCTGTTACCATCACTCTTCTGACATATCTCTGTTCAGCCTCTGATAAGGGTGCAAGAATATTCATTGATTCATATGCCTGCATGTATGATGAAAGAACAGGAAAAAGAGATCTGAGGGTTTTTCAGATGTTTTAAGTTGTTTATTCTATGCTGAAAGTTTGATTATCACATTCTTGAAACAAAATTCAGAAGGCCGTGAGCACTCAACTCACAATTAGAGCAAATTATTATGGAACATTTATGTCCCTACTTAGTCCAAGTGCAGCTAGTTTTTCCTAAATCTTGGAAATTTTAGAAAAGATTGTTTAGGAAATCTAGTACAGAATCTGTCCTAAATGTCATTCACTATACAAATTGCTTTGGCTCTCGCATGCACTTTTTCCTAGCTTTTGTCCATTCGTTCTCCCTCCTACCGGTCCCCCTTTGTCATTATACCAATTGTTACTGTTACAGCCCCTTTGGCTGCCTATCTTGCTCCTCTCTCACCTCTTCTGGCAGCTTTCCTGGCCACTTTTTATTCGGGTTTCTATTTTGTTTTTTGTTGCCTTCTTGGCCAAGTCTCTACCATTGTCTTCTCCATTGCCTCTGTTTCTCATTTTGCAGGTTTTGTGGCTTTTTCATCCCTATGATTTTCCTCGTGTTCTCTCCTCCTGTAACTATGGTCCTTTAATGTTTGTTTTATATATTAGCCCCCTCTTGATGATTCCTTGATTCATAACTCGTTTTGTTGTTTCTTCCGAGTCTGCTCTTGCTTTGTTTCTTTTGGTCTTCTTTCCTTGTTTTTCTATGCCTATGCCTTCATTGGCAGCTCATTTTTTGTGTTTCTCACCTTTCTTCCATCCCCTTTGTTTCCTTTTCCCCTTCCTTGCTGTTTCTAAACCTTTTCCTTTGTTTTCCATCTCCTCTTTGATTTTGTTTTGTTCTCGCCCCTTGTGTCCATAGTCCTTTCCTTCCCTAGCTTTGTCCTTCTTCCCTTGTTTTGTTCTCACCCCTTGTGTCCATAGTCCTTATTCCCTTCCCTAGCTTTGTCCCACATTGTACCACCTCTTCCTCTTTTCCCTTGTTTTTCATGCCTCTCGGACGCTTATTCTTGCCTGCTTCCTCCCATTCCTTATTCCCCTTTCATTTTGCAAGATATTTGTGCTTAATTTTTTCACACCCAAGATAGCTATATCTAGGTCTTGAACATACTGATCAGCTGCAAAATTCTCATCCTTGGTCCTTAGAATAGATGGTGCAATCACCTTTCCATAGATCACACTCTATTAGAGGAAGATACTTTTTCCATTCAGCATTTCAAGAAAAACCAGATGGTTTAGGAAGACAACAGGTAGCACCATTTTTAATAACGAAACTAGAGTAAAAAATAAGGGTGAGGAGGGAGTGAAAAGGCACTTAATTTTTTTGGGCAAGAAGGGGGAAATCTAGAGTAGTTGGGTAGATTAATCAGAGAATAAAATGGCCAATTGAGGTTTAAAACAAAAATTAAATCTTGGGGTAAAAAGAAGATGAGAAATCCAACTTCATCCCCGTGTTATCAAATAAGGCTTAAGCTGGTCATCCGGGGGTCTTAGTCACTAAGTATTGACTTGGGCATCCCACGACTCAAGAAGTCCATGATGTCTGGCTGTGTATGGCGAGTTCTCAGCCTCCTCACAAAGATCTCTAGCAAAAAGTGAGGTCTCGTGAATTATATGGGACATTGCAATGAAGAGGTTGTGTCGACAAGTGCATTGGATCCGAATCCAAAGCAATATGGCATGTGTGTCCCGCCTCTCGACAGATATCATCCCAAAGAGAGATGACGTGTATAGTAATCCATGAACTCCTCCTGTCTCTGAAGTCTCGTCATCACGATATGTTGACTCTTATGTGTACCCGCAAATTACGGGCAAATGGCATCCTAGTCTCTAATGGGTCTCAGTGTAGAAAACTATATCTCATCTTCTATACGACTCCAAGATATTCCCTAGATCTAACCATACACTACCATTACAGTTCCAAACCGTGAAGATCTGGGTCTTCGTGCTTTGAGTCTCATAGACTCAGACCTCAAATGCACGTTGGGGGCCTATCAAGAGATGCCCATCTTAAACAGATTTCCATTTTCCCTCCTTGCAGGCGCTTGCATAATGCTGCAAGATGGGCCTTGTTATCTCTAAAGAGAATGACAAGAAGTTGATCACAAGTGGGATCGCGACCTATGTGCCAAGCTCCCTCAATGTCATGCATGCTCTTGGACCCCTAGGGTAGAGGCCACAAAGCTGGTAGCAATGGTGGAGGTGTGTCGGATCCCCTGGATTTTGATGTTGAGAACCTTGCTAGCTTCCCTCCGGGATGTTCCGTTTACTCCATTCAGAGCTCCCCACACTTCTGTAGACACATCTTGGTATCACAGCATGGCATATTTGGAGAGCCAGATGTACAGAGGCATTGGAGGACTCCCAGGTTCACCCTTCTCAGACTATGGCCAGTATCTGGGCAGATACTATACACACTTTGATGGCCATTTGGGCAAACATACAGGGAACCTCCAGGACTGCTACTGCTAGGAGGGTTGCTTTTCTCTGAGTCTAGAAGGATTGTCCTTTCTTCTCTGACTCTCCTTCAGGGATGAGGTGGCATTTTCAGCCGCCACATGGGATTTTTGTTTGCTCATTCTGAGCTGTTTTTTCTCATGCTTGACATGATGTACTCCAGCAATTGAGCTTGCTCTGCGGTTTTTATTCATACTTAATGAAGTACTATTCTTGAAAAAAAATAGAGAACCTTGGCAGCTCTCTGCTGCTGAAAAATGGTGGCTGAAAAGGTGGCCTTTGCAAACTTCCACTTCACATGTGCACCCATTTCGTATCTCCTCAATGGCTGACTGCATGGTGGCTATTTGTTTTTCGACTACTAGTCCACCGCTCAGGGCTGTCACCACCTGATGACATATATCAGCAAGCTCCTTACAGAGCTGCATGACCTCCTGACTAAGGCTATCTATCCTTCTCGGCATTTCGCGTATGAAGATGGTGAAGCTCCACGAGAATCTGCTCCAAGGCATCTATGAAGGCTAGCAACTATTATGGGCTGGTACGTGCAGAGTAGAGGAGCGGAAGGCTGGGTGTGGGAGGAAGGGAACTGGAAGTGGGTAGGGAAGGCATGAAAGAGGGCTGTCTGAGGGATATGGGGGATAGGGACAAAGGGAGTGGAAATGACAGAGGACTAGGAGGGTGTTGGTGGTGAACATCTCCTGATGTCACTTTAGTGAGAGAGGGCCAGTGCTTGTGGGTGTGCCTGCCCAATGTGAGGATAGGGTAGGAAGAGAGAGGGATTTTATTGTGGGTGTGCCCGCCCCCGTGAGGATAGATCTACGTAGGCTGGCAGGTGTTTTGGGCAGGAGACTAGGCCCCAACAGTCCCTCTGATAGGGTGCTGGGTCGGCCCTATCACCAGGCCATGTCGACCACAGGCAGTCCCTTTGTATGCTGAAGGAGGTGAGCCCTTTATAGGGGAGCAGCAAGCATGGTCGGTTCATGTAGGACCAGCTGAATCGGCCCCCCTAGGCATAGAGGGATGTGCCCTCTTATAGGGCTGTGTGCCATGGTGGTCGGCCCCTCTAGGAGGCACAGTAGGGCTGCCAGCCAGCCCTTTATAGAGGGCAGAGGGGGGTTGGTCCCCCTGCATATAAGTCGGCCAAGGAGAGCAGCTGGTCAGCTCCCCTTCTTGCTGACCAACCAGGGAGAGGCTGGGGCTATTTATAGGCCCCCCTCCTTGGCGTCTCATCATCTCTTGTGGAGCAGATCATCACACATTGCAGGGGCCTGGCAGAGGAGTAGAGCCAGCCCAAACTTGCATCTGAGGAGCAGGGTAGTGGAGCAGTTCATCCACTCCCTTGTGCTCCCTTCCACTTGGTTGTTGAGCTGTGTGTTCCGAGCTCTCGAGCAGCCCGTTGTTTCCGTGGTTTTCCCCTAGTAGTAGTGGGGTTTTCTCCAGAGATCACTTGCAGTTATCTTGTGCCTTTCTCTCCTTCTCTCTCTGTGTGTGTGTGAGGCATGCTCTCTCTCTCTCTCTCCCTCTCAGCCAGCCCCGTCTCCCTCTCCCTCACCCTCGCTGCCCCCCCTCTCCCTCCCCTCGCCAGCCCCCTCTCCCTCTCTCCCTCTCCCTCCCCTCGCCAGCCCCCTCTCTCTCTCTCCCTCACCCGCTCAGCCCCCCCGCTCACCCCTCCCTCACCCGCTCAGCCCCCCCGCTCACCCCTTGCTCAGCCTCCCTCACCCGCTCAGCCTCTCCCGCTCACCCCTCGCTCAGCCCCCCGCTGCCTTTCTCTCTTTCTTTTCGTCTCTCTCTCTCCGTCCCTCCCCCGCTCAGCCCCCCGCTCAGCCCCTCCCTCACCCGCTCAGCCCCCCCGCTCACCCCTCGCTCAGCCTCCCTCACCCGCTCAGCCTCTCCCTCACCCGCTCAGCCCCTCCTCTCACCCCTTGCACCCCTCCTCTCACCCCTCCGCTGCCCCCCCGCTCACTCCTTGGAACCCCCCCCCCCCCTTCACCCCTCCGCTCAGCCCCCGCAGCCCCCCCGCTCACCCCCCTCCCTCAACCCTCCCGCTCACCCCCCCCTCGGTCAACCCCCCCGCCCACCCCCCCGCGCCCCCCCGCCCCCCCTCGCACTTGCAGCCCCGACCCCCCCCGCCCCCCCTCCCCCTTTTTTTTTTTTTTAAATAAAAATTAAAATTTTTCTTTTTTAATTTTAAATCTCTCTTCTCTCTCTCTCTCTCTCTCTCTCTCTCTCTCTCTCTCTCTCTCACATCGCACATTGGCAGCGCTCGCCATCTCCCGCTTTTCAATGTTGCCAGTTTCTCGTAATTAAACATGGCCGACACCGTCGAGCATGTTACAGAAGCAGCAACAGCAGCAACATCAATGGCCGCCACGACCGATATGCTGCACTATAGTAGAAGAGGACTTGCATCTTCTTCAAAGGACAGCGCAGTGCCTGCACTTGCCGCACTCCCAGTCGCAGGTACACCGGTTTTAGCTCCACTATCTCATCTTCTGCCCAGCGCAGTGCCCGCACTTGCCGCACTCCCAGTCGCAGGTACACCGGTTTCAGCTCCATTATCTTATCTTCCGCCCATAGCTACTTTGTACCCGCAGTTTTTTTCACCCCTCCCCTCTCAGGTTCCTTCTTCTCCTACCCCTTCTCCACCCTTTTTGCTCCCCCTCTCACAGCCCTCTGTCACCTCTTCCCCCCCTTTGTTGCCTATTTTACCTACTTTGCCAGAGGCTCCCTCCTCCTCATCCTCTCTACAGACTCTACCCATCCCCTCCTCTCCATCCCCGGTCCCCGCTTTCTCTCCCCCTTTCCAGCCTTCTCCTTCATCCCCGCTACCCACCTTACCGATTTCCCCCCTTTCTCCCTTTCTTTCTCCTTCCATGCCTTGTGCTGTTTGTCCTTGCCGCCACATCCTACCAGAGCTTCAGCACTTTGAGACCCACCTCCGAGCTGCCCTTCAGATGCTTCACAGGAAGGACGAGACCATTTCTCTACTTACAGCTCAGGTTGCATCTCTTGCTGATCGAGTGACACAGCAGGATCGGGAGATCTTGTCTATTAGGACAGATCTTCAGGTCTTACAGGCGACTCATAGGACTCTTGCTGGAGAGATTCATGGACACACAGAGCGAGTGCAACAGATCGAGACTCGCGTTCAGCACATAGACACATCTCCCACTACAGCAGTAGCAGCGGTTGAGGAGCGTTTGACCTCCCTTCAGACACAGGTCCAGAGAGCCACAGAGTGGGTGGATGTCGTCCGCCGTCAGCCATCACAGCCTCAGAGATCGACTATATCAACTACATTGGCCGAGTCACAGCAGAGGGCCACAAAGGCCCTCAACATTCGCATTCGTGGTATCTTGCCCTCGGCGACAGAGTCCGCAATAACACAGGCTGTGACCTTTGTCTCTCAGACACTGGGAGTACAGGATCATGTCATAGTAGGATCATATAGAGTCGGGAGGGATCGAACTAGAGAGCAGCCCCTCATTATCAGATTCAGAGATGCCCAGGCACGTCTAGCTGCCCTCAGGAGGAGAGGGACACTCAGAGACCACCCACAGATTTCCATGGACGAGGATCTGACTCAGATACAGGTTGAGGAGCGCAAGGCGCTCATGCCTCAGAGAGATGCAGCCCGAGCTCAGGGCAAGTGGGCAGTGATCAGGGATGGCAGACTCATCACAGGCACTTTGAGGCGTGCTCCCACAGTGCTTAGAGATGACAGACCAGCAGATATAGCCCCACCTCCACCTCCTACTACGACCGCTTGATGGGACAGGGCCCATGGGACACACCACCCGTCAGATAGTCTACGCATCGCTGTATGGAACTGCAATGGTTCTTTTATAGCACAGCCAGGCAATCTACGGGGGGCATTCTTTGGGAGAGATATCATCTTTTTCACGGAGACACACGAGAGTCCAGAGAGACCTTTGCCACGAGTGACAGGGTATACATGGAGATCTTCCTTCAGGCAGCACACCCGAACATTTGGAGTGAGAGGATCTGGAGGAGTGGCCATTTTGTACAGAGAGCATCTCGATCGGATCATCACAGTGGAGAGAGCAGATTCACATGCCCGATTCTTGTGGGTACGCATCTGCCGCAGAGCCCCTCAGCGAGATCTTTTTATTGCAGTTTGCTACTTCCCCCCGGCGCAGTCGATCTATTCTTCCACTGGACCAAGCCAGTCCATATTTGAGGATCTCTCAGCGGACATTGCAGATTTTTCACATCGCGGAGAAGTCGTCCTTTTAGGAGACTTCAACGCGAGGACCTCAGACAGACAGGCCCTCACTTATGACTTCATGGAGGATCCGGTCATACTCCCAGCATTTCACGATGATAGCCTCTGTCGGACTTCATCAGACTGCACAGTACAGCCCACAGATCAGGGACGTCAGTTACTGGAGCTCCTCACCTCGCACAGTATGGTCATTTATAACGGCTTGTCCAGGTGGCCACAGTCTTCCATGCCTACATTCTCTTCTGCTTCTGGGCGTGGTACTAGCGTGATCGACTACATCATAGGTCCCCCGACTCTAGTCCCTTCCATCCATAGCCTTACTGTTAGCCCCTTCATGCCCTCTGCCGACCATGCACTCATCCACTTTACTTTGACTAATGTCTCCCATGACCCACCCCCCCCTCGTTATCATGACCGCCAACCCTATTACGAGGTTCATTTCGACCACCACTTCAATGATGTATATAGCCAGAACCTCAGCCGCCTACTCCGTCCTCATCTATTAGATGCTCTACCATCCACGCAGGACCGGTGGGAACTTGTACATACTTCACTTGTTTCTGCCGCTCACATGTCGTTCCCTGCCACATGTCATTCATCTAGTCCCCCACCGGTTGGTCTTGTTCCTTGCAACGGTTGGTATGACGAGGAGTGTAAGGAACTCCGCAGGAAACTTCACCTTGAGACCAAGGAGAAGTCTCCCCTCCTTGCCGAAACCAAGAGAGACTACAAGTGGTTGGTTAGGCGCAAGAAACGCCAATTTCTAGCCCGGAATGAGGAGCTGAGAAGCTTGCTTTTCAGCTGTGACTCCAAGGAATTTTGGAGAAAATTCCTCCGCTCGAAGTCTCAGAGCCCCCTCACAGATCCACGTGTCTGGTCTGCATACACTTCAGCTCTATACGATGTTCCAGATCAGCCAGCCATCGATTTATCCCATTCCCCTAGGCCAGCTTCATCTAGTCTCTTCACACCAGAGAGTGTCCGTGCAGCAGTCCACCGATTGAAGAACGGGAGAGCTAAGGATCATGATGGATTGCAAGCGGAGTATGTAATCCATGGGATTGATGCCTTAGATTTTGTTCTTTCCCGTCTCTTCAATGAGTCTGTTTGTACAGGCCTACCACAATCCTGGTTAGGCAATACCATAGTACCTATCCACAAGTCGGGGGACCCTATGGAGCCGTCGAATCACAAGACCATCATGATTGGCCACATTATGGCCAAGATCTATGCATCAGTTTTGGAAAGCTGTATAAATGACCATGCCGAGATGACAGGACTCAGAGCCAGAGGGCAGGCTGGATTTCGCAGGGATCATTCGACACTTGACCACATCCTCACACTCAGGGCACCCACTGGTAGAGGAGGCGAAGTCACGAAGGCAACGGCTTTATTGTTGCTTCGTGGACTTCAGGAAGGCATTTGACACAGTTCCGCGATTCAGATTGTTTCAGAGGATTCGCCAGATGGGCTTCAGTGGAGAGATACAGTGGGCTATCATGGCTTTGTATGAGAGGGTCACTAGTCGGGTTCGGACACGTGAGGGGCTCTCACAGGAGGTATGCAGCACGATTGGGGTGAAGCAGGGTTGCCCGCTCTCTCCTACTCTCTTTGGATTATATATTGATGAGCTAGAGATGTTTATACAGATGACAGGCGGTGTGGGCTCTACTCTCTCAGGATCCTCCATTCCTATCCTCCTGTATGCGGACGATGTGGTTCTCATTTCCTCTACTGCTCAGGGCCTCCAGGCACATATTGAGGCACTCCACAGGTTTTGCCAGGACAGGGGGTTGACCGTAAACCTTGGCAAGACCAAGGTTATGGTTTTCAACACCTCTGATCGTATTTATAGCACGGATGAGTTTTGCTTCACATATGACGGACAGCCCATTGAGCTTGTTAGAGAGTACACTTATTTGGGGGCAGTTTTCAGGGGACCGGTTTTCACCATGACATATGCAGCACGAGATAGGATTAGTAAAGGGTATGCTTCGTTGGCTCATCTTGAGCGTCAGTGTTTTCAGTCCCACTTTCAGCATCCCGATACGAAATCCTTGCTTTTTGATACATTGGTGAGACCAGCTGCGATGTATGCAGCTCCTTTCTGGGCAGGAGACCTCGGCGCTGCAGATTGGAGACGAGTAGAGAGGTTACAGATCATCATGTTCTCTCGGCTCATTAGGGCCAAGGCTACAGTTCCGCTCATTAGGGCCAAGGCTACAGTTCCGCACGAGATCATGCTAGCAGAGTTTGGAGCTACTCCCCTTGCATTGGATGCAGCGTTTCAGTCGGTCATGTATTTGCATAGGGTTAGGGAGTTTGGAGACTCAGCAGCAGGCAGAGCTCGGTTGCCATGGTTAGCACTTGCATCTTCTATGGAGTTGGCACGATTTGGGGCCCGATACTGCTGGTACTTCAGACTCACTAGGTGGCTCACATCTCTTGGACTAGACATGGATAGACTGCCTCCCTTCCGATACAGCATAGAAGCCCCTCATCTCGAGTTGACTCGCCACGAGCTTAGCCAGGTCACGAGAGCAGACTTGCTGCCTCTTCATACGTATCGCACTTGGATTTATCCCACGCAGCTTCCGACGAAGATGGCCACATATCGTGACCACTTCCTTCGGATCTCAGAGGATGGATTTGTCATTCCACCAGGCTATACAGGTATCCACATGTCCCACTCACTGAGGATTGCCCTTGGCCAGCTTAGAGTCTCTTCGCATCAGCTCGAGATAGAGGCTTGTAGGATGCGACGCATGGAGGATGGACGGCGACCAGGCCGAGAGACCAGGATCTGCCCTTGTTGCACCATGGGAGAGGTGGAGTCAGAGGAGCACTTCATTTGCAGATGCCCGCTATATTATGAGCTCAGAGGTAGATTCCACTGTCTCTTCACGGATGGCTTTGGACCTCTCTCACGAGTGATGGACTACGAGGATCAGCATTGCCTAGCTCTTTATGTCAGGGAGGCCACTATGCTTCGACGAGACTACCTCAGAGACCATCAGCACAGACCGGAGCGTGATAGAGCCCAGCCTGATAGAGCTCACGCACACGCTATACCAGAGGACAGAGACCAGGAGGAGCACGAGGAGGTCAGAGCTCACACAGGACACATGCCTCCACCGTGTGGATGTACATATGAGATGGTTTGTAGACGCCGCAGGATCTTGTTACATAGGGGACGTACTCGTCGCTTCATCTCCAGACGATCCAGGATGATGGCAGCTTTTCGGAGGAGACTTACTCATGGAGATCTCGCCCCACCAGCCGCTCACCTCACCTTTGCTCAGATTTGTACTCTCATAGCAGGAGGCAGAGTCGATGGACAGGATTTCCAGTATTATTTTGGTTCTCAGACTCCGTGACACCTGGACTTGTATCTTTGCATTGGCATATTGTACTCATCCCCCCATTTTGCACCTAGGGGCGGTTTCCTTGCATCTAGTTTACTTTGTATTTAGGCTCAGATTTGACATTATGTACTTTCACTTGCATTGTATTGCGTAGCACTTAGATGATATTCGACGATGCCTCTTCTTTGTGGCACGTTGATTTTGTGCTATCTTGTATGCAGAGTTCTTGATGTCCCATGGGCCCATTCTGGCCTTTAGTGGACAATAATACACTTTCTTTCTTTCTTTCTTTCTCTCTCTCTCTCTCTCTCTCTCTCTCTCTCTCTTTCATTTCCGCTGCGCTTCTCACATGGTATCAGAGCCACGGTTGGCTTGAGACCCGAGGAGCAGAGGGAGTGTAGTTCCAACACAGAGAGAGGAGGATTAGGGTGTTGTTCGAAGGTGTCTTTGAGGAGGAGCGTGTTCGAGGAGTGGACTGTTCGGGCGACCAGCAAATGGGTGACTTTGAAGGGTGTTTCAGATCAGAGAGGAGGTGCCCAAGGGACGGAAAGCAAGGTGTGAAGGTACATTGGGCTGTCAGCGTCTTCATCCTCTTCTTCCGCCTTCTCCTTTCTTCAACCCTTAGTTCCCTTCTATCCCATCCATCTTCTCTTTCAATTCATCATCCTCTTCACTCCGACATGGTGAATTTGTCCGAGATGGCAGAGAACAAGACTAGAATTCCAGTGTTGCCCATGTTCCCGGTTGACCCGTGGGCTCAATTGCAGCGTTTGGTAGGTGATGATGGAATTTGTGTTACAGTCATACGACATGCAAGCTTGCATCTTGATAGGTGTTGCCTGACCAGATCCCCTGGCAGAGGACCTTGGCATCTTGGCTCGGAAGGAGGCCGAGACTCTGTCCCAGCTATGGGACCGTGTTAATGCCAAGGTAAGATCGTTTATATTTCTTAATTGTACTCTTGAGGTGATTAATCACATGAAGCACATGACAATGGCCAAAAGTATATGGGAGCATTTGGTGTCCATGTATAACCACACCTCTCCCATGAAGAGGGTCTCGCTGGAGGTCCAGATGAGGTTCTTGGATCCCAAGAAGTCTTCATCGATGCGGAACCACATCAACAAGTTACAGGAACTTCAGCAAGAGATCCTCCAGGCGGGGAAGCACATTTCATCAGAGGACATGGCCATTACTCTACTATCCCACTTATCCTCTCAGTACGGGGCCTTCTATTCATCCTTGATCACTAGTGGTAGGGTGAACAAGTTGACCTGGGAGGAATTGGTCCCCATAATGCTTGACCAGGAGGAGGGCTTTGTTGATCGTACCTATGACAGTCAACTTAAGGCTTTGACAGCTGATCAAAAAGGAAGAAAGCAGTTGACAGTTGAGGAACGAGAAGCTCTCAAGGCATCCCGTACGTGTAACCGATGTGTCCAGAAAGGTCGTTATTGGTGTCATTGTCCCTAAAGGAATGCAAAGGGGTCCAGTAACCAAGTAGCCTAGAGTGTGACTACTGCGACTACGTATACTCCAACCTTCTAGTAGCACGAGGTAGGCTCTACCAGCAGGCTTTCCCGATCTAGATGAAGGATTGCTTGCTTGTCTGTGGCAGCTGGATCTACCGATCAAGTGCACCAAGCAAGGAGTCATTTATCAAGGCAGGCTATCAGGCAAGACCTCGAGCCACAAGGAGTTGTTCCTGCTGACTCAGGTGGCAGTTTGTTACCAGTTTGGACGTTGTGACCTGGCAGATCCAAAGGGGGTCTCCTAGTGTTCTGCTACAGCTATTGTCTGATGCTGCTGGAGATCCAGATGGGTCAGTAGATTGCCAGTGTAGGAACCCAGACACAATTGATTGATCCTTGCGAGTTGTTATATGCCCGTTGTCATTGGATCACTGATGTTCATTGATCTGGCGACACTGTACCAGTTTGGACTTGAGAGGGGGCTATCTAGCTCTGAGATACAGGTGCCCATGCAGGGAAGCAGACCTTGCACCGGAGGCAATATCAGTTGGATTATTGTTCCAGGATCCTCTATTAGCGTGATGTACTAGTACCAATAGTTGGATTGTTGTACCAAGTTGACCCAGTCTACCAGCACGAGACCAGAGGAATGTACCTAGCGCCAGTGGCCTGGGAGCAACAGTCCCAGGTTTCCAATGATCATGCTGAGGCGGTTCGTGCTACAAGAGGGCTTCTTTGACAGTACCTGTGGTGGTCTTCAGTGGGGGAGTATCACACGATGGATTCCTCCAGTTGTTCTAGCGGCACACCCAACTCCCTGGTGTCTTGTTCCATCTAGGAGCTGAGAGGGTGTTGGAGGTGAACATCTCCTGATGTCACTTTACTAAGAGAGGGCCAGTGCTTGTGGGTGTGCCCGCCCAGTGTGAGGATAGGGTAGGAAGAGAGAGGGCTTTTATTGTGGGTGTGCCCACCCCTGTAAGGATAGATCTACATAGGCTGGCAGGAGTTTTGGGCAGGAGACTAGGCCCCATCAGTCCCTCTTATAGGGTGTGGGGTCGGCCCTATCTCCAGGCCATGTCGGCCATAGGTAGTCCCTTTGTATGCTGGACGAGGTGAGCCCTTTATAGGGGAGCAGCAAGCGGTCAGCCCATGTAGGGCCTGCTGAGTCGACGCCCCTGGGCATAGAGGGATGTGCCCTCCTATAGAGTTGTGTGCCATGAGCAAGGCAGGTGGTCGGCCCTCTAGGAGGTGCAGTAGGGCTGCCAGACAGCCCTTTATAGAGGGCAGATGGGGGTCGGTCCCCCTGCATATGAGTCAGCCAGGGAGAGCAGTTGGTCGGCTCCCCTTCTTGTTGACCGACCAAGAAGAGGCTAGGGCTATTTATAGGTAAACCTCCTTGGTGTCTCATCACCTCTTGTGGAGCAGATCATCACACATTGCAAGGGCCTGGCAGAGGAGTAGAGCCAGCCCAGTCTTGCACCTGAGGAGCAGGGTAGTGGAGCAGTTCATCCACTCCCTTGTGCTCCCTTCCACTCGGTTTTTGAGCTGAGTGTTCCGAGCTCTCGAGCAGCCCATTGCTTCCGTAGTTTTCCCCCAATTGTAGCAGGGTTTTCTCCAGAGATCACTTGCAGTTCTCTTGTGCCTTTCTCTCCTTCTCAGTATGTGTGTGTGTGAGACGTGCTCTCTCTCTCTCTCTCTCTCTCTCTCTCTCTCTCTCTCTCTCTCTCTCTCTCTCTCTCTCTCTCTCTCTCTCACGAGTGATGGACTACGAGGATCAGCATTGCCTAGCTCTTTATGTCAGGGAGGCCACTATGCTTCGACGAGACTAAGAGACCATCAGCACAGACCGGAGCGTGATAGAGCCCAGCTTGATAGAGCTCAGGCACACGCTATACCAGAGGACAGAGACCAGGAGGAGCACGAGGAGGTTAGAGCTCACACAGGACACATGCCTCCACCCTGTGGATGTACATATGAGATGGTTTGTAGACGCCGCAGGATCTTGTTACATAGGGGACGTACTCGCCGCTTCATCTCCAGACGATCCAGGATGATGGCAGCTTTTCGGAGGAGACTTACTCATGGAGATCTCGCCCCACCAGCCGCTCACCTCACCTTTGCTCAGATTTGTACTCTCATAGCAGGAGGCAGAGTCGATGGACAGGATTTCGACTCCGTGACACCTGGACTTGTATCTTTGCATTGGCATATTGTACTCATCCCCCCATTTTGCACCCAGGGGCGGTTTCCTTGCATCTAGTTTACTTTGTATTTAGGATCAGATTTGACATTATGTACTTTCACTTGCATTGTATTGCGTAGCACTTAGATGATATTCGACGATGCCTCTTCTTTGTGGCACGTTGATTTTGTGCTATCTTGTATGCAGAGTTCTTGATGTCCCATGGGCCCATTTTGGTCTTTAGTGGACAATAATACACTTTCTTTCTTTCTTTCTTTCTCTCTCTCTCTCTCTCTCTCTCTCTCTCTCTCTCTCTCTCTCTCATTTCAACTGCGCTTCTCACAGAAGGAGGACATGACATCTAAGAGGGGACTGAGGTGCTCTAGGCGGTAGATGGGAAGGGGGGCTGGTTGAAGGGGAGAGCCGACCGGAAGGTAGAATATTGTGGGGGGCCAAAAGGGGGTAGTGTGGTAGAAGGGCTTGGGCTGGGTGGAGGGCACATCAAGGTTGACGCTGATGCTAATGCTGAGGGTGCTCTTGCTGCTACCGATGATGATGATGATGGATGAGGATGAGGATGATGAGGCTAAGGGAAGAAGTGGGGGGTGAAGCAGAAGACCTTAATCCCAACAAGGAAGAGGCAGAATTGGAGGGGAGGGGGAAGGGGAGGGGGAGGGTTATGAGTAAGCCTGCTAAGGGGCAGGGAGGGAGAAGAGGCAGGAGGCAGAGCAGCGGGCTGGCGGCTGCAAGAGGACAGAGAGAGAGATTGAGAGGGGGTGGAGATCAGTAAGCAGCCAAGAGAGGAGAGAACAGAAATGGGTGGTGAAGGGGGATCAGGGGGAAACAAGGAGAGGGTTGGCCTTCTCCTTGAAATACGTGGTTCTAGGTATTGTTGTTAAAAAGGGGAGACCATGTCCCCCCTATAGCACGTAACTTGCATCACAGAAGATCTAGATTTTGATAGGCACGTTTGTCCTTGCCTTGCTTGAGGTATCAAGAATCATTTTTTGGAGCCACCTTTTGTAGACAGTACCAGCCATGCAAGTATAGAAATGTAAGGGAATTTGTCTATCATTAAAGTGCTTTCCTTTTTATTTAGGATACCCTGATTTCTGACATTTCGGTAAAAGAGTAAGAAATTCCTTTTTTTTGGGTCAGAAATTGTTTTCAACCTTTCATGATTTTTTCTTTTAGACTCATTCAATAAGATATGTAGGTATCATAACTACCAGCAACCACAACCCATAGGCTTTCACTTACCAAGAGTGTCTTTATGGCAGTGGACGCATGATGTGATTCCAAAACAGAGATATCATTGTAGCGTATTGCAAGTGGATCATTAGTAGCCGACAAAAAAACATTTGTAAAGCCAGGATGGTCAACATCATGGCATATTGCAGCTAGGAGTAATGCGAACTTCTCCAAAGTATTCAATTTTTGTTCAGCTTCTACAAGGGTAAGCAACAAGTACCTGCATCAATTTAACATACTTAGATTCCTCACTCTGCATTTGCGACTTTAAAACAAAACCTCACACACACACTTTTTTTTTAGTGAAAACTTTTGATTGATTATATTACAAGAGTAGCGACCTCAAAAATGAGGCAGCCGAAATTACATCAACTAAAAATCTCAGTGTATGCTAGATATACATCATGATCTATGCAGTGCGTCTGCAAGCAATCAAAGAAGAATTGTTGCAGAGAACGCTTAAAAAAGCCAAACAGGGAAAATATGGGATCACCAAAGACTTTACAGTTCCTGTCTGTCCATAAAGTCCAGAGTGCCCAATAGCGAACCCAAACAAAGAAAAGATGAAACTCCGGTCTGGGTGGATGAAAACGAAAGAGCCAGAAGGACTGGAAAAGCAAGACTAGGAAAGCATAATGGAAATAAAATAATGCGAGAAAGAAATATACAACCAAGCAAAGTACTTACATGATCAAGGAAGGCATGAGGCTTGATAATTATAACACTGAAAGTACAATCTCAGAGGCAAGTGAGCATGGCTCAGAGGCTAGTGAGCATAACATAGAAATCTCATTTAGCATGGCTCAGAGGCTCATCATGCATGGATGCATGATCAACTCACAGGTCTAGGAGACCAATGCACCAACAAATAGACCTATCAAAGCCAAAAACACATGGCTCCCACAATACACCCCCACCTAGCTCCAAAGACTAATGAGAAACATGGAGCCATATACCAAAAGTATAAAAAAAATACATCGTTTTAGGAGGACTATCCAAGGCAAAGGACCTTTATTGACTCAACACACATGATTTATTGCATTCATTTTTGGGAAACACTCCTAGGGCAGAGTACCCAAATATATTATGCCTTAGAAAGCAAAATCATGATCTCCATCATCCTCTAGATGCGGGAGACAAACTGTAAGAGCATGAGCCTGTGTCGGCGGGTCATCTTTGTCTGCATCATCACTAGTGGCAGATGCCACCCACCTGGCATGATCCTTCGATTGTTGTTGAGCAAGCTTCTGGTAACACCTGTCCTCCGTATGACCGAGCTTGTTGTAGTAAGTGCACTTGAATGGCTTGAATGTCCTTCCTCGTGCTGGTGGAGTCGATGGCCTAGGTCTCCATTTGTTGGTGGAGGCAAGTGCCTGTGTAGTATCCGCTGAATAGGATGGAGATTCTTTGTTGCGGCGATCCTTTTCAAGCAAAAGAGACACCATATCTTCGAATGTAGTTGATGCAATGGGAAGTACTTCAAGGGCATTCTCAAAGCGAGAAATCCCTTCCATACTTGCCATTAGGACAGCCATTTTGTCCTCTTCATCCGGGCCATATTGGAGAGTTGTTGAACTAAAGATTGAATTTTTGCTATATACGGACTCAAAGTATCACACTCTTCCATTTTCAGCTTATAAAATTGCATTTTCAGAAATACCTTGGAGTTGGTGATCTTGTTACCAAATATATTCTCAAGGCGTGCCCAAATCTCCTTTGCCTTGGACTTGAAGTCAATGTACTGAATCAATGAATCATCTAGGCATTTCAGCTGACCTGAAGAAGAACTTTTGGAAGAGACTCTAGAAATCCCTCAGGAATAGAAAAATCACTCTCTTCTTTTGGCTTTCTATTCATCGTGGGATTGTAGTGAACCTGTGCAGATCTAAGTTCGGAGCCAACCTTGCTTCTTCTTGCTGCCTTTTTGCTGTGGTTATGGGATTGCAAGCACGCGAGGATTTTTTGGAGGGGGATAGCCACAATTTTCAATACTTTGATTCGTCGCCCCTTCTTCATGACTTGGGGTTTAGTTGGTTGGCTTTTTCTTTCAGGACCTCAGGTCTTCTATGAGAGACATGACTCCTCTTGGGCTTTATCGATACGATGCCACTTAGTTGGATGATGTTCCTGTCTCACCCTTTAGAGTTGTGCATGTCTTTATGGACTCTTGTTGGAAGACACTGTTGAGTATTGCAACGTGGCATATTTGGAGAGCCAGATGCATAGAGGCATCGTATGGGATCCCAGGTTCACCCTCCTCACACTTCGGCCCAGTATATGGACACACACTATACATACGCTGATAGCCATCTTGGGGAGCATGGAGGGGTCCTCTCGGGCGGCTTCCGCTAGGAGGGCTACATTCTTTAGAGAATGTAGGGCTTCCCCTTCTTCTCTAAGACCACTACAGGGTTGAGATGGCACTTTCAGCCCCAACCTTGGTTGTTTTCTAACTCTTTTTTATGAGAAGTGTTTTCTTCTCATGCACCATATGATGTATTTTTACTTTGAGCTTGCTCTCGTGGGCTTTGTTCATACTTGATAGAAGTCTTTTGTTTTTGTTTTTTTTTTTTTGGGGGGGGGGGAGGGGGAACCATGTGCCTCATAGAAAGTCTAGACTCTGGAGTGCATCCAGACATCCACCACATTGTCTACATATAAGAGAATCATCCAATGCCACCTAGTGTCTGAATGAATAACTCAAGCATAGAAAGTCTGGACTCTAGAGTGCGTCCAGACAGTGCGTCCAGACATTGACCACATTGTCTACATATAAGAGAATCATCCAATGCCACCTGGTGTCTGAATGAATAACTCAAGCTTATCAATGTACAATCCAAACAAAGTCGGTGATAAAGGACATCCTTGCTTGATCCCAATCGTACTCATGACCTCCTCTATCCATCTAGTTGCCGTCTGAACTTTGTCTAATGCTCATAGAGTAACATGATTGCCCACATGATGTCCAAACTGTACCCTATGCCCTATGGAAATCTGAAAAGTTGACTATATGAAAGCCTTGTGGCAATCCATGAAGTAGCAATAAAACCTCTGCCTCCATGCCTTGGCCTCCTCCATGACTCCTCTGAAGGTGAAGATATGGCTCAAAGTCCCGTGATTAACTCGAAAGCCTAACTATCGAGTGGTTTTGAACCCCTTATGCTCCATAAACTAGCCAACCTAAGTGTTGAGCACCAAACCATAAATCTGAGACATGACACACCCAATCAGAATAGCCCTGTAGTTTTTTAGGCACATGGACTAGAAGAATGGTGTTAAGGGTCCATGTGTGAGGGAAACCAGTACAAAACACTTCGTTAAATAACCTTGCCAAGAATGGTTCCAAGGTACTTAATCCATATGCAATGTATTCAATATGGAGTCCCTCATGAACTTTTGGCTCTGCCATTGTGTCGCTTCAGGGTTGCGTTCTTGATGTGACCAGTGGTGAAAAGCAAACAGGAAGTAGGGCTGCATAGCTTTGATTTATGTTGAGACCAAATAGAGTTTGTTTCAGCCTTGTTCAAGATGGCCGCCTCCTCCATGAGTTTGCTTCAATTTTTCAGTTCTGTAATTTGCCTTAGATGATCTTTATGCTGTTGAAGGAGTTGTTGCAGATGCATTTGCTCAGTGTCATGAATCTGTGTCTCCAAGGCAGTCTTTTCTTGTGCAAAGGTTGTCTTATCTTCCAAAAGGGCTGCCTAGGCTTCTAGAAGTGTTGTTTGGACTGCCATCAACTCTATTCTTGTGCTAAACCATCAATTTGCCTTTGGAACTGAATTTGCAAAACCCCCTTTTTTCATTCCCAAATTATCTCATGATGTTAATGAAGGAGAAATAGGGCATCCTTTCCCTGCACCTGGTGTAATTCTTGATGATGGATGACCATCATGTGGGTGGCACCTACTGACTGTATAATGTACCCGTCCATGCAAAGGTGTCGTCCACCAAGAAGTGACCATATGCAGTGATCACTTGGTCCAAGCAGCCTGCATAGCTCATACTCTAAGCTCTTTGAATAAGCCCCAATACAAACTTGGCTGGGCCTTTGAATGGCTCATACCCTGAGCTCTTTGAATAAGTCCAGTCCCCATACGAACTTGATTGGGCCTTGGAGTTGGTTCATGGGCTTTGCAACTCTTCAAGCCTTACTTGTCATATGGTACTTGGGCTCTACAACTCTTTGGTCCTTCCTTTTAGTTGATTGGATTTCAGAATGGTTTCCCCTTTACCTTATGCATGGTTGTAGGCTCATGAACTTTAGTGACTCTAATCTTATGATTATTTAGTTTGTTGCATGTAATAGATCTACTTATATACCTAAGGGACTGCAATATGCAAGAACTCAGCATCTTATATGCCTCCTTTCGTGACTCTAATCTTATGATTATTTAGTTTGTTGCATGTAATAGATCTAGTTATATACCTAAGGGACTGCAATATGCCTAAAAAGAACTCAGCATCTTATATGCCTCCTTTCGAATTTCTCAAAAATCTTTAGACATAGGGTTAGCAACCTCTGCATCATTAAGGCGCTCCATGTGGGCCAAAGTGTAGATGTCAATGTAAAAAATGTGCTTGTGTGAAGGGCCCCTGGCTGGTGCGAAGACTTCTGAAAAGAGATACGTAAAGAGATGATCAAGATCCTCCTTCTCAACATCACTCTTTGCCCTACGGCAATGCCTCAATGTTGAAAGGTGACGAAAGGAGGTGTACTATACTTAGAGCTCAGCCATGGTGGGAGGAAAAACATTTAGAGGATTGATTTGGGTAACCCATGAAAACATACCATTGGCAAAAGAAAAACATATTGTGTACCTAAAACCAGCCTTGGAGAAATCCTAAGGGCAGTGAACAGATAACAACAAGCAAATACCTAACTTTCAGCCATACAGAAAAATATCCCAACACACCAAATAATTCCAGACTCAATATTTAGGAGCTCCGTTGCCCCTGTCTGCACTAGACACCAAATTGGCCCTAATTAGCGCCACTTTTGGTATTTCTTTATCTTTTATTCACAAGGCAACAAAAATACAATAAAAGCACTCTCATGCATCCATCCAAAAGCAACCAATTGAATAACCCGTTCACAGGCACTTCCATCCTGCTATGCAAACAGTTTCAATTTCAGAAAGGCATCCCAGTCCAATGCAACATTCCATAGCGACCTTTCTTCCGTATCTGGCTGATAACTTCTAACCTGGCAGCTCCAAAGGAGTCCTGGCAGGAGAGAAAATCAGCCAAGTCTATCCTGGCAGCTCCAAAGGAGTCCTGGCAGGGCAGAGGCCAGCAAAACGGCCAACCCTGGCTGTTCCTCGCTCACAAAAGGGTAAGCTGCAGCAAGGCAAGAAATTCTGAAGGCTCTGAGGCAACCGTAGGGCTTCGGAGAGGCAAACAACTGATCAGAGGGCTCCGGAAACCCTGGAGCAGCAGCAAACAAGAAGGCGAATTGATTTGGGGCAGTTCTCAAGCTCCCTGACAGACGAAAATCAGCAGCAACAGCCCTGGAGAGGTAAAACGCAGCAAAAAGATTTCCTTCTAGCACCCTTCTGGCCCCTGACAGCCCAATCCTGAAAGACAAGTAGCAGTCTGGCACCCTGGAAGCCTGCAACAGTGATTTTGTCCAGTTCTGGTCGTTTGGAGCAGCTCAAACAAGTGCGAATTCTGAAAATGATCAGCCTGGTGACCCTGGAGTGGCCCTCGAAGCAACGAAATCAGTTCTGACAGCCCTGGAAGGAATGTGGCAGATGCTATTCAGCAGATCCTTCAGCCTGGAAGCAAATCAGCCTATCTAGAAGCTCCAAACAGCCTAGCAAAAGTGTGATTTGGTAGGCACCTGTCCTGGAAGGCTTCTGGGAAGATTGCGATTCAGTTATGGGGCTCTGGGAAGGCGTGGATAGCAGGCAGGCAGCAAAAACTACACAAGTGCCCTCCAAGCCCAATTTAGCCAAACGGATTTTTACCCCTCT
Source organism: Dipteris shenzhenensis (assembly GCF_047967505.1). Classification (NCBI taxonomy): domain Eukaryota; kingdom Viridiplantae; phylum Streptophyta; class Polypodiopsida; order Gleicheniales; family Dipteridaceae; genus Dipteris; species Dipteris shenzhenensis. Next base: position 37,258,883 of record NC_141599.1, read on the forward strand.
CTAACCTTCAGATCCTTGCCTTGGGCCATGGAATTAATTGCACTGAAGTGTCCTTTAACAATTTTAATCAGCTGTAGGCTAGGGCAGTCCCCGTATATTCTTAAAGCTTAGAAATTCACATCCACTTGACAGTATCTAGAAAGATAGTGTTTGTGTTGCATCTTGAATTCACTTTTATGGAAGCCATGCTCAAAATTATGGAAGAAATTATTTATTGCCTTAGAGGAGAGACAATTCTCCAAGTTGCCAATCAAACCATGTTCAAATTTTTCATGAATAAGGGAGAGAGAGAAAGAAAGAAAGAAAGACAGAAATTTTATTAAAGGTCCACGGAAGGCCATACATGGCCTATGGGACACAAAATCATCCGAAAGGAAAATACATCATCAACGATGCGCCAACTAGGTGGCCTCATCGTAATACCGCTAAGATGCCAAAAATGGCTACAAAAATCCTAGATACAAAATGAAATGAAATAGAGTACCAAAATTGCCTAGATACAAAATGTAAAATATGAAATATGAGGAACATCGTCTTCCCTAAGGGGTCTGTGATCCAAAGAAATGATGGAAGTCATGGCCATCGACCATGCCTCCTGCCATGAGTGTGAAGATCTGGGCAAGTGTCAAATGGGCTGCTGGCGGTGCCAAGTCTCCATGGAGCAATCTCCTCCGAAAATCTGCCATCATCCTCCGTCGTCTAGAAATAAAGCGACGGGTACGGCCTCTGTGTAAGATCATCCTGCGGTGCTGCCGGATCATGTCATATGTACATCCTCGGGGTGGAACCATCGGTGCTCTCTGGCAAGATGGGCTATCTCTGTGCTCATGGTCCTGCGCCTCGTCCTGCTCCTCATGAATAACCAGGTCTCTGGCAGGGATGCGACGGTGCTCTCTGAGGAATCTCTCTCTGTATCTGGTGATCTCCCTGATGAACAACGCTAAGCAATACTGATCCTCATACTCCATAATCCGAGAGAGAGGTCCAAATCCTTGCCTAAATAAACAGTGAAATCTGCCACGGATCTCATAATATAAAGGGCATCTGCAAACAAAGTGCTCCTCAGTCTCCACCTCCCCCATAGTGCAACAAGGGCATATCCTAGTCTCTCGCCTGGGTCTATGTCCGGTAGCTGTACGACGCATCCTGCCGGCCTCAACGTCTAATCTGTGGGAAGATACCCTGAGCTGGCCCAAGGCAATCCTGAGTGAGTGCGACATATGAACGCCGATATATCCTGGGGATATGATGAAGCCATCCTCTGAAATCCTGAGAAAATGGTCACGATATGTGGCCATCTTCGTAGGAAGCTCCGTGGGATGAACCCAAGTACGAAACGTGTGTAGCTGCAACAAATCTGCCCTGATAACCTGGCTGAGCTCATGTCGAGTGAGAGGGAGGCGAGGGGCATCTATGCTGTATCGAAATGGTGGCAGCCTATCCATATCCAAGCCCAGCGAGGTGAGCCATGTGGAGAGTGTGTGGTACCAACAAAAAGTATGACCTCTCTCCGCTAACATCTGCGAGGATGTCAGTGCTAGCCACGGTAATCGTGCTCTGCCTGCTGCTGAGTCTCCGAGCGCCCTGATCCTATGCAAGTACGTAACTGACTGAAATGCTGCATCTAGCGCTAGGGGTGTAGCTCCGAACTCTGGGAACGTAATCTGATGCGGTACCGTGGGCTTCGCTCTGATCAATCTGGAGAACATGATGATCTGTAACCTCTCTACTCGTCTCCAATCTGCAACCCTGAGATCTCCTGCCCAAAAGGGGCTAGCATACATGACTGCAGGTCTCAGCAGCGTATCAAAAAGTAAGGACTTCGTGTCGGGATGCTGAAAATGTGACTGTGCACACTGCCTCTCGAGAAGAGCCAAGGCGGCATACCCTCTACTGATCCTATCTCGTGCTGCATGCGTCATGGTGAAGACTGGACCTCTAAATGTGGCACCCAAATATGTATACTCCCTAACTAGCTCCACCTCCTGCCCATCAAATGTGAAAGAGAACTCGCCTCTCCTATAAACCTGGTATGACGTGTTGAAGACCATGACTTTGGTCTTCCCAAGGTTTACAGACAACCCTCTGTCCTGACAAAAGCTGTGGAGTGCATGGAGATGTGCCTGTAAACCCTGCTGGGAGGAAGAAATAAGAACCACGTCATCTGCATAGAGGAGAATCGGTATCATGGATCCTGCCAGTAAAGAACCTGTACCACCCATCGTCTGTATGTACATCTCTAACTCATCGATATAGAGACCAAAGAGTGTCGGAGACAAAGGACACCCCTGCTTCACCCCTATCGTACTACGTACTTCCGCCGACAGCCCCGCCCGTGTCCTGACTCTACCTGTGACTCTCTCATACAAGGCCATGATCGCCCATTGAATCTCCCCATTGAATCCCAAGTCACGAAGTCGCTGGAAGAGTCTGAAACGCGGCACAGTGTCAAATGCCTTTCTGAAGTCCACGAAGCAACAATAGAGCCGTTGCTTACGTGACTTCGCCTCCTCAATCAAAGCTCAGAGAGAGAGAGAAAGAAAGCTCAGAGGAAAGAGAGAAAGTTCTCAAATTATGTCAAAAAGGGAGTTCAATGATGTTGATGATCCATGGGATGATGTTGCATGGTGATCAAGTCGAGTTGCTCATGTTCTGATATCTGGCTGAAAACCCAAGGGCTTGTTGCGTTGAAGATGAAACATTTCACCTGGTTGTTTTGTGAGGGCAGCTGCCCATAGTGATTCCCAAATTTAGCCAGCATCCCTCCTTGCTAGTTTGCATATTGTTTGAAGTGGCACTTGGTGCTACTATGTCTTGCTCCTTGGGCACTTGGTCCTCCTATGTCACCTAGTTCTAATGTGGCGGCTATGAACCTAGTAGTGAAGAACACATGGTAGAAGGGGAAGTGTAATACCTAGGAAGAGTAACCTTCACAATTTTTGGCTAATAGATCTTCTTGTGGGACATGGAGAGGATGAGAAGACACGACATCAAGGAGAAAGGGACAAATTACAGAAGGCCTAGGGAGGCTGGGGGATGTTTTAGCCCCTACAAGGAGGGATAATCCAACCACTACATCAAGGTTAAGGTTGCCTCTAGGAGAACAAATAGCAGATTGAGGACGTACAATAGGCGGACAAACAAGGCTGCCTACATACAAACAATCAGTAGCTTGTGAATGGACACAAGGCAGCCAAAAGCAAGGTCTATGGGTGGAGAACCCATGGCAAAACATACTATGTCTTGCAAGCGAAAAGCAAGAAGCCAAGCGACACCCAAAAGCACAATGGATGGTAAAACTCCAAAAGCAAGGCAACAAGCGAGAGGCCGCTTGGCAGCCAAGCCTTAGCAAAGACATATGGAAACCATAGTTGGACGATTGGCTAAATGGATCGTTATGTCACGAGGCACAAGTAGTGTGCAACAAGACACGTTCCAGCCAAAGAGCAGTAGTTGATGATAATACAGCCACAGCACAGTGGTCAGGGGTAGCTCTACCCTACAACAGAGGAATAGATCTCTTACAAATAGTCACTTTGAGGATGAACATCCAAGGAGAGGTGGAGAGGAAGTGGCCAGCCCCAATGAAGAGGAGGAAGCAATCCATCCAACCAATGGGAAAGTATTCCACCTAAAAACTGAAAGGGGATAGAGCGGCCAAGGGTTAGACTTGGAGGGAAACACCATTTCTGGGTAATACCATTATGTGGATAGCACGGAAAAGAGCCACCACTGTTGGAGTAAGGAGGAACTGGTGAGAGTGGATTGAGTGTCGAGAAGGAGACAAGCAAGCTGAGCTACAAGCTCAGCCACATTGAATCAAGAGAGGCATTGCAATGCAGGAAAGTCTTGGCTAGTCTTATGGAATTTCAGTTTCTCTCTATTGTGTCACTTTACATTGGTTGTGTCAACAAGTCCCTCATAGCTTAGTGTGGATTTCATGACCTCCTTGCATAAGCAGACCTATGCTGGCAGAAATGCTTCCACAAGTGTATCGACCCACCCCTTCGGATGTGAGATCCAAAATCCCCTAGTTCTCCTCTTTTTTTCATAGGAAATGTGTGTTGTCAATATAATATGTATTCCTACATGATCATACCTTTCCCCAATAGTTTAAAAAAAAGACAATGAAGCAAAGAGAGAAATGGGAGAACTCATTCACTGGAACATTAAATGTCTACTGCGGGGCAATGTCAAGGGTAGAGTTTTAAGGGAGTAAAAGTGGAGAGAACCAAAGAGCAACGACAAAGTGCTAGGCTAAGCGTATGTCCGAGCCACCTTTGGCCGAAGGTACCTGCGAGCCATCTTTGGTGCAAAGTTATGTCCAATCACCTTTGGGAGAGCAAGATGAAGAATGGACCTAGACCACAAGAGGATGAAGCAAAAGCCCAGATTAGGAGCAGGACCACCTTAGAGCCACTTCTGAGCTCAACAAGGAGAAGTGAGGAATCATCCCAAGAAGGAAACTGAGCATCTCACAGTGAAAGAGGGAGCACTGCATCTCAATAGCATGAAAAGCAGTCACAGCATCTCTGACGATAGTCAAAGTATCATTCTAGAAGGCCTTATTACCAACAGACAAAGCCAAGGAACCAGAAGCTACCGGCTTGAACCAGAAGCTACCAAGCCGTTTAAGCATTGACGGCTCACTGGAGGATGAGAATGAGACTTCACAGGAGATGTCACAACCAGCAAATGGAGGCAGGAAGAATTTCTCATCCAATGCAAGAAGGCTGCATTGACTGTGACCCGTTGACACTAAGTATGTTTTTTAGTGAAAAACGGAATCAATGCATTTGGGGTGAGAGAAAGAGTGCAGTGAGCTATGAGCCCTTCCATTGAAAGAGGATATTTCAAAGCAAGATCGAAAGTTTTTCTCTCTACTGTCTTGCTTTAATGTTTAATTGTTGTTCATTTGACCATTAATTTGAGAGTCACAAAATGGAGCACTACTAGGTACACAAATGATGACACACGTCACTGCACAAGCAGCCTAGTGTAGTGGCAATACTGCAAGCATCATCCAGCCCGTTCGAAAAAAGACCAAATGAAAGTCAACTTTGAAAGAAACGCAGAGTTGCGTAAAAGAAAAAATCACGGCAAGCTCAAGTCCATTGCATGAAGAAAGTTGTCTACAAGACATGTTTCCCCCTGAAAGAGGTGCTTTTCATGGAAACAAAAAATGGGATGCAATTAAAAAACATGTATTACACTTTTGAAAGAACTCTCTCTTTTCGTATCATATAAGCTGCAAATCCCTTGCAAAACATGTGTACATCTCATCTCGAAAAAGGAAATATCAAAGCTATGAAGATACTTTAATAAGAAAAGTCTATTACAAACAAGTTATGAGATTACAATTTGATGTTTGTAGGATGAAGAAAGAGCCAAGTGACTCTGTGCTTGTTCCAAGGCTTTACAATATACAAGGCAACAAGAATCAATGATAATTAGGTACCTCAATCCCTTCATTAGATTGATAGTCTTGTCATCAAAGGAACTTCAAAGAAACCAATTAATAGAGGAAAGAGTAGATAAACGGAGAGAGAAACTTACGTTGCATGTAAGACATCACAGGCATGTCGAAAATTGTGATAAGGCACATTTGCCCGGTATTGGCCCATTATCTAGATCACATAAATGAAAACGTTCACCTTTCTATTTCCAAATCTGATGCATTAAAGTACATACCCGCATGATCAAGAAACATTTAGCATAACTATTGTGATTTGTAGTTTACATTGAAAGTTTCTATCAATTCTGTCATCATAATGAAAGAAAACTTAACCTGTTGTTCACTGAAGAATGAAAGAGACAAGTAAACATGACTTAGAAAGAACCCGGACCTGAACATAAGGTATTTCTTAATGGTAGGTCAATCTTGAGAACTGTATGCATGCGACATAAGCAAGAAACAAAGCCACTCCTCCAAATTGGTAGCATATTCAAAGGGGGATGAACAATAAATGAATACAGCTAGATTAGCCATCTGAGTCCGTGAAAACTGATAAATGAATACAGGCTCCGTGTGGGCCCATCTAGGTTCCATCCACAGTCCTGGTGTCCATGGAGCATGTCTAAGACCAGCTGCTTCTGTCCTCAACTCATGTCTGTAGGGCATACTAGGTGCCTGTCCCCTAGATGCTGCAATAATGGTCCCCCTGATGGGGCGGGTGTTCACGCTGTCCAGTCTACTATTTACCTGGCGTGCCTGAAAGTCAGGGTCTCGTTCTCGACGTTCCCGACCATCTCCTCGCCTTTGAAGAAGAAGTTTGTGATCACGTGCTGTCTATGGACGTCGTGTCCCATGGTGGATCTGATAAGTCTATACCTAATTTGGGCAGGGTTGGCCTGGTCTGGTCGGTGATCACTGACCATGTCGGCCTGGTCAGGGCAGTGTACTGCCTATATAAGTAGGGCACACAGCCCGTATTCTTCATCCCAATGAAGCGCTTTCCAGAAGGCACGCAAGAACAGAGATAGGGTGACTTCCTTGGCTACCAGAATTCAGTTTTGCACAGTCTGATCACGCTATCCTTTTGCCCTCCTTGGCTACCAGAATTCAGTTTTGCACAGTCTGATCACGCTATCCTTTTGCCCAGCAGTTCACTGGATGACATTTCTGCCACTCTTGTGGTTTCTATAAACTGAGTATATTTAGAAGTGCTTGTGCTGCTCTATCTCTCTGTTCATTTACAGTTTGTAGGTTCAGTTTCTTTGTGCAACTTGAAGTGTTTGGAAAGAGTTTCCTAGATCTATTCATGTGCTAGAGGTTCAAGCATTTAGGCCTCTATTTCTAACACTGCTGCCATGTGGGCAGCAAGCTGGTTGCCACATGGGCAACACACTGATGACATGCAAGACATTTAAAATTCTGTGTTGGTGAAAGGTGCATCAAGAGATATCTCATGTCTAGACTCACCAAAAAAGGAACTCTTTTCCAAATCCTCACCTGTCAAGGATAACACACTCCTCTATGAGAACAGAGCCATAGCTGTCCTTCTTAGGTTAATTTTAGGGCAGCCACATGGGCCACCCTGGTCAGCACATATGGCTGCCATTAGGCACCGGTTTAGGGCTGGCTATGAGCCCACTGTATGGGCAGAAGGGCTGGGAGGACCCCGGCAATAGGTGCCTGCAAAGAGTGGAGGGGGGGGGCTGGGTCAGCTGCTGGACAGCGCCCACAGGGCCTGGTCATCTGGTCTGCAGTATCCCAGTGTGAGGTCAGACAACCAGGCAAGTTCGTGAAGGATCTTGTGCCCTATGTAAAGGCCCCTTTGGAGGGGCAAAGCAGTTCATTCAGCAAGTGGTCCTGGCAGTCAGCCAAGGACAGTTACCAGAGTGCAGACCAACAGTGAGTTGAGAGCATCTAGTGGTGCATAGGACAGCAGCAAGCATACTATGCAAGAGTGCTCACCCTACAGCAGCTACAGAGGCATGCAGCTGTTCAGGAGGAGTTTGCAGAAAGGTGGTGCAGCATACAGTGCCATCTACGTGTCTACCTCAGCCAACATATGCTGCAGGTGTTGGTACATATTTTGGATAGGTTTTGTACTTGCTGTACATCTGTGTTCTCACTCCTGGTCTGAAGTGTCATCTATCTACTTGTGTGCACATGTTAAGAGATATTAAGAGGTAGTAGTATCTGAGCATATCTTCCACATTAGGATGACTTGTCCTCAGTGAGTGATGCAAGGTCTTTGGTCCTCTAAGCATGTGTCTAGAGTAGGACACATAGTTGAGGTGTGCTTTCCATTGAAGTTGCATCTACATCAATGTTCCCCCTTGGTTTAAAATTCTTCCGTTGTTATCCCATTGTTATTCCATTTGAAGTTGCATCTACATCAATGTTACCTTTTGGTTTAAGATTCTTCCATCGTTATTCCATTTGAAGTTGCATCTACATCAATGTTCCCCTTTGGTTTAAGATTCTTCCGTTCTTATTCTTCCTTTGTTATTCCATTCTTCCATTGCATGACAGGTCTAGCTAGGTATCAATGTGTGAGGGCAAAAGCCTATATTCTCCAACAGCTGAGCTAAACACTTTGCCACAGATGGCCCACCATGATACTCCTGTAGTTGCAAGTGTCCATAAGATTTTCTGCCTGAGTGATAGTGTTGATGGTCCATGTTGTGGCAAAGATTTTACAAAAATGCCTCATTGAAGAGTTTAACTATGATTGGCGCATGTATTTTCCAACCATGGGTTAGGAGTTCCGCTTGCAATAGAATGGCTTTACTTTCTGTAGCTTTTTCATGACATCTCTTACAAGGGAAGTGATAAGAACTAAGAAACTGCCAACACGAGGAATGTCATTGGATATCAGGTGCAAACGGGAATTGGTGTGAGAAACAACAGGAGAAGAAGAGGAAGATTTTATTGGGGGTCCTATCCTGCAATGTGTCATGGCACATGAATTGCACGATAATACATATGATGACTCACTTCATGCATAGTTTGGCTTGGTCTTGCTTCATGGCACATGAATTGCACAATAATATATATGATGACTCAATTCATGCATAGTTTAGCTTGGTCATACTTCATGCCTATCTTGCTCCTTATGACACAGTTTCAACAGTATGAAGGGATGGGCCCGTGTCTTCAATAGGGTTAGACTATATAAAAAAAGGACTACGAGCATGTATAAACAATAGCTCCCCTGTAACTGCCTGTATGATACATGTTGCACATGGAATTAGGACAGGCATAGTTAAATCGGTAGAACACATGTTTTGCAAGTATGAATTCATCAGTTCAAGTCCGACTATCTCCATTCATATACAGATTAGAAGCACCACCAGCAGACACAATAGGGGATACCATGTACGCAAGCAACCTGTGGTTTCACAAAAGCACTAGTAACAGAGAGGTCAGCCATGCATGGGATGCTGAAAATGTGGTATGCTATCCCACCCCCAAACTTGAGTGATACAGATCTAGAGCTTTATTTTACAAAGCCACTCCACCAAGGAGTTGAGAAGCTCACAAAGCGGAAGCTACATGATAAGATTACCACGCATAAGCTAGTGGATGCACTTTCAGATGCAGTCGTTTGGATGTGGTAAATTCGTTTGAGCGCAGATGACAGGTGACTCAGAATATGAAGGAGATGTGCATGCACAATCGCTTTGCATGGTTTACACAATCATTGCAACTAGCTCATCATTGCATGACATCCACGGTGGCACAGACAGGTATTGCATTGTACACAATGACTTTACAAAGCATGAAAAAGTTATCTTAAACAGAGAAGCTCAAATTTCAGATCCCACTATGCATGCCAGCTTTGAAATTATGTGAACAAAAAGAAATTGTAGGCGGCCTCTTTCGACACATTGCCACAGGAAAAGGATGAGTTGGCAAAACCAATTCAGGTAGATGAAATTCACTCACTAGAGCATCACTTGTTGCTTCCCAAGTATTGACAGACAAAGCAAAACAGAACGCTGCTGTTTTTTCTGCTGAAGCAGTTTCTTCATAGCAGAAAACCAAATCACAGCTTGAGCAAGAGAGGATGCAAGCAGAGGTTCCATGGAAAACAGAACTCGAAAAAATAAATTCAACCTCATAAAAATAAGCTACTAATAACGTGCTCATAGAAAATTAATGCCTAAGCTACTAATCAGATGGAGATGCCATGAACACATTCAAACAAAAACTATACAACATAAAAAATCTGTGTTTCCTGGCATCACAAACATTGTCTTGAAAAAACAGAACCGAAAGTAATTTTGTTTCAAGCTATTACATTTACATTGCCATTTTGTGTTGCATGTTCGTGCACACACACAACAATAGAGAGCTGTTTGTTAAAGACTATATTTTTGCTAATTTACCTGTATGTTTTGTAATCAAAACTGCAGTCTGAAATTCCAGTGTTACTTCTTAAAATTGTATTTCTTTTCCCTGAAACTGCAAAGGAAAATCCTGGCAGACTGACTGAAGAGATGTTTGGAACTTACTGAGGTGATGAAGCAAAAAAATTTGCTTGTATCCAAAGGCAGAGCATCAAAGAGTCCAAGGTCTTGAAATATTCTCTCCACCATCTGTAATATAGAGATGGGACTTATAATTGTGAACTGTGAAATTAAAGCATATGTTACACTTTTATTCAGATTTAAAAACCATGGTCTGTATGTTGATCATCTTCCCAGATCACATCAAAGGTCCTCCTTTCAAAAAAAAAAAACGAAAGATCATTGGTCCACAGGAATAGGAGGCCCTTCCCTCTTCTTTGCACTGCCTATGAGATCCTCACCAAGGCAATGAGCCTGAGACTCCCAAATCAAGCACGGGGTACCTGCATGGAGAGGCCATTATCACAATGTAGATTGTGTAAGAGGACACTGGTTCAGACAATTAGGCCTGCTTGAGCCCAAACCACGTGCTTCAGGGTCCCAGTGTGCCTCCCAAAGAGGGTGACCCTCCCACAGCTAGTTGCCACTGTGCATGGTCAAGTCATCTACTTGGCTGCAAGTCAATCGGTCATTGCTAGCCCTACCACCAAGCCACTCTAAACCTTTGCCATCATACCATAGCCAGAGAGTGGTCATTTGTGATATCTTGGTGCAACATGACGGGCTCTAGCTAGAGTACACCATCCACCCCTAGGTTGCAAAACACAAGGGCACTCTGTCACTATCTGGAGTGTAGTAGCAGACTCTACGCAGGCTCTGATCTAGAAGAACTGTCCCTGCCAATGTCCTTGTCCCATGACATGATCATGTCCCTTGTCAAAATATTAATGCCATGGAGTCTCATAACCATTGAGAGCCGGAGAGACAGTCCCTACTCAGTTCAGAGCAGCTCTTGGAAGATGCCAGTTCGACTACAGAAGGCCTTCCACAGTTCGGGTCTACACCGGCTAGGTTACAGCATCTACGTCAGCATTCCCTATAGCCTCTACATCAGCATTTATTCCTCAGTAGCCTCACAGCAAAAGTTATTCATAGCCCGGCATTTAAAGGGGCTCATTTTTGTATTCAGACATTTGCAGCATTCATATTAGTGTTTGCACATTGCATTGCATACCAAGTTGTGTGTCTTCTGTCAGATTGGCATTCTCTTCTCTCTCTCTCTCTCTCTCTCTCTCTCTCTCTCTCTCTCTCTCTCTCTCTAGGCATTTTTGGTACTCTATTTCATTTCATTTTGTATCTAGGATTTTTGTAGCCATTTTTGGCATCTTAGCTGTATTACGATGAGGCCACCTAGTTGGCGCATCGTTGATGATGTATTTCCCTTTCGGATGATTTTGTGTCCCATAGGCCATGTATGGCCTTCCGTGGACCTTTAATAAAATTTATTTATTTATTTCTTTCTTTCTCTCTCTCTCTCCGTCCCCACCTGCAGCTCTCTCCCCGCCGCCCTGCAGCTCCACCCTCCCGCCGCTCTGCAGCTCCACCCTCCCACCGCCCTCCAGCTCCTCCCCCCAGCCTGCAGCTCCACACTGCCGCCCTGCAGCTCCTGCCCTCCCGCCACCTCTCCTGCTTACCCCCCTCCGCTCCTGCTTGCGCACACCCCCCCCGGCTGCTTCGCCACTCTGCCCGTACCTTGGTTGCACCGCCACACCCCCGCCCCCCCCCCCCCAAAACTAACCTAACCCGCGAAGCAAGCCTACTCCCCCCGGCAGCTAACCTACCCCCCGCAACTAACATCCCCCCCCCCCCCGGTGCTGCTGTTGCTGCCTTTTGTGCAGCAGCCCCCCACCATGCCTCTTCATTGAACCCCCCCCCGGGAGTGCCATGGAGGGGGTCCTCGCGCTCCCGCTTTTGCTCCGGTTCCCACCTCTTACCCCCCTGTACTAGAGCCCGGTACAAAGAAAACATCGAGAAGTTAGTCCAAGAGAAATGGGAAAGGGAGAACGAGATAAAGAGACGGACAAAAACAAGAAGGATGACAACAACAACAACAACAACAACAAAAAAAACAGCAAACACAACTGAAACTTGAGGATGTGAACACGTGCTACAATCGAAGTGGACTTGGGGTTGACAGCACAGCAAAGGTGGGATCCACATCAGCTTCAGTCTCTGCCTCTACCTCTACTTCAGCCCCCGCTTCAGCTTCAGTCTCAGTTTCAGCCCCTGCTACATCCTCATCCTCAGCTTCAGCCCCAGTTTCAGCTGTAGCCCCTACATCCACAGCTACAGTTATTGTCAGGGACATACCTTTGACATCGACCTCCTCGGGGTTGTTATAGATTTCATCCCTCCCTTCTTCTCTCGTTACAGCGCTCTCACTGATTATGACATCTACTTCGGGGGTGTCATACACTGCTCCGAATTACGCCTCCGACCTCTCTCTCTCCTCTCCCTCTCAATCAGCTTGCGCTCCCATACCCCGTTGGGATTGCCTCATCTATGCTAGTGTCATCTCCATATTTTATCCAGCTCACCCAGTCACCACCTAGCTTCTACCCCCATCCCCAGACCTTCCAGTCGCAGCTAGGACACGGATGGGCTGACTCACCAGAGGCTTGGGAGACCTTGCTTATGGAGGTACACAGTATCCATGAGCGCGAGGTGGAGCTGACACGCTTTGCACAGGAGCAGATCCGCTTCACCCAGAAGCAGGGCCGTGTCATACAAGAGCAGGCTCGGACTATTCGGGACCAGGCTGATCTCATTCAGGGACTCAGACAGGATATCTCGCAGCTCCAACAGCAGGTCACCGCCATACACACAGTCCCAGGAAGCACTCCAGACGTTGAGGCACAAATTACAAGCATGCAATCTGTAATTGAGGATACTTCCAGATGGGTTGACGTGGCCAAACGGGAACCTGCGAGGGCAACCGTTTCAACTACTCTCATGGAGCAGCAGCAGAGAGCCAATAAGGCTCTCAACATCAAAGTACGCAGGATCCCACGCACCGAGACTACATCAATGAACAGATGCGACGGCCTTCGTGGCCACTACGCTGAGTGTAGCTGAGCACAGGATCGAGAGGGCGTGGCGGGTGGGGAGAGACCCCAACCTAGAGCATCCCTTGATCATACGGTTTCACGATGCTCAGGCACAACTTTTGGCTTTACGACGCAGATCAGTTCTGCGAGATCAGCCAGCAATCTCCATAGATGAGGACCTCACCCCCCTCCACGTTGAGAGGCGCTCACTGTTGGAGCCGCGGGATCAAGCCCATAAGGATGGGAAGTGGGTAGTAGTACGAGATGGACAACTTCTTACAGGCCCCCATCGGGCATCAGCCCCGCCTCCCACATAGGGAGGCGGGGTCGATGAGACTCATATCTCCGAGACCTTATCCTGTACCATTTGGAACTATAATGATACCTTATGGTCAGAACTAAGGAACTTCTCAAAATCCTATACAGGTCGCGACATACACAGAGACACATCAGAGTCCACAGCGCCCACTACCAGTAGTCAGCGGATATACATGGGAGTCTGCCCACAAAGTTGAGACTAGGGACAAGGGGGAGTACGAGGGTCAGGAGGAGTAGCAGTTCTTTACAGATCCACCCTTTTGGGGACCATTTCAGTAGAGCAGTTTTCTAGGTTTCTTTGGATCCAGGTCCGACACATGGACAACCGGGGTCTGTTTGTTGCCATATGCTAAATGCCTCCCGAGATCTCTCTTGCTAGAGATATTCGAGATGAGGCTGAGACATCCCCATTTGCAGCCCTCTATCAGTCCATTGTTGACTTCTTGAGCCACGGAGAAGTCCCCCGAGAACAGGCGCCCACCAGGTACCACTCCTCGATTTCAGGGATAATTCCATTCTATTGCCAGACATTGACTTTGAGGGTGCAGGTATGCTACGTGTTTCGGCTGACAGACGAGGGCCGGTCACATCTTATGGTTGGGTAGGCCCTTTTCGATCTCGGCAGGATGCGTGATCTCATTATCTATAATGGTCTTAATAGATGACCCGCCTCAGGTGGTCTCACGTGCTTCCCACATGGGGGAGGCTCTAGCGTTGTTGATTACATCATGGGATCCCCTACCTTCACATCCCGCATCACTAATTTTGCTATAGCACCTCTCCCCCCCGGAGCTGATCATACCTACTTATTCTTTAGTATTTCCACTCCCCGTTGCATAGCACCTCCCATCCCACTGATTTCTTACTTCGCCTATAATGACATAAGCTTTGATCGCGATCACTCACCTATTTACTTGGGCCGTCTGTACATACTTCTCGCTTATATTGACTTCATACCCCTATTGGATCGCGCTGCCTTGATTACCCGCTTACTACACGGGGCTGTGCTTCACGCTTTCCCTCACACCACTCGCTCCACCCACCCACCATCACCCGGGATTGTACCTTGTAATAGCTTATACGATGATTAGTGTAAGGCTTTACACCGTCAGCTCAGATTCGCAGCCAAAAACAATCTTCCGAGCGAACCAGAGACGCTATGCGAGTATCGTCGACTAGTACATAGGAAGAAACTAGATTTCGTTCACCGAAACGAGGAATTACTGAACATTTTGTTTAGTAACAACTCTAAGAACTTTTGGCATAGATTTCTAGAGGAACGGTCCCCCTCACCTCTCACTGACACCCAGGTCTGGCATAATTATGCACGCACACTATATGACATCCCAAATTAGCCACTCCCTGGCCTCTTACATATACTACATCCCACTTCTTGCACCCTCTTCACTAAGGGGGGAGTGAAGGATGCTGTAATGAAACTTCATAATGGCCGAGCGAAGGATCATGAGGGGGGGCTATGCACTGAGTTCATTGCATATGGGATTAATCTCCTAGCCCCGATCTTAGCATTGCTCTTTAATGAAGTGGTTTGCTTGGGGTTTCCACGCACCTGGACCATTAACACTATCTCACCCATCCACAAGGTATGGGATCCCATGAGCCCGGAGAAATACGGGACCATTATGATTGGACACGTCATGTCCAAGATTTATGCATCAGTGCTTGATTCCGAGGTTAGTCGATTCGCAGAGTGTCGAGGACTTAAAGCAACAGGACAGGCTAGACTCCAGTGGGATCATGGGACCATGGATGCCATTCTCACGCTCAAGTGTATCATCGAGGAGGCGAGGGCATGGAAGCAGAGGGTTTACTGTTGCTTTGTGGACTTCCGCAAAGCATTTGATATGGTCCCGAGAGCCCGCCTCCTCCGGCACCTACAAGATTTGGGTTATGGCCAGGAGATCATTTGGGCTGTCATGGCACTTTACGAGAGAGTCTCAGGCAGAGTCCGGGCAGGGTCGGGGTGGACAGACAAGATCATGAGCACGATTGGGGTCAAACAAGGGTGTCCTTAATCACCTACCCTGTTTGGCCTCTACATTGACGAACTCGAGACAGTGATGCAATCATGGGGAGGGGGATGGATGCTCTCGATTGCACTCCTGCTTCAGTTCGGAGGAGTTCTTGGAAGGCGCCAGTTCAGCTACAAAAGGCCTTCCACAGTTCGAATCTGCACCAGCATAGGTTATGGCATCTACATCAGCATTCCCTGTAGCCTCTAAATCAGCATTTAGTCTTCAGTAGCCTCGCACATCAGGAGTCAGTCATAGCCCAACATCTAAAGCAGCTCATTTTTGTCTTCAAACATTCCCAACATTCATATTAGTAATTGCACATTGCATTGCATACCAAGTTGCATGCCTTGTGCCAGATTTGCATTCTCTTATCTCTGTCTCTCTCTCTACTATGTAGTCTTTAATTGCAGTTAGTCTAGGTTTGTTTAACTATGGGCAGAAGCCTCTATATGTTACAATCTTCCAAACTCTTATGTCTCAAGCTCACTACCTTTATTAATATCTCAAAATTCTTGGTAAGCTCAAAAGCATAAT